>NW_026652291.1:77018473-77074420 GCF_009828535.3 Hylobates moloch
GAAAATGGTACCATTTTCATGTGTTCTTTCAAGAAATGTCTACTGAAATCCTTTGCCCATTTACAAAATTAGGTTATTTGATTTTTTGCTACTAAGTTGAAGAAGTTCCTTATATATTTTGGATATTAACTATCAGATATCTGGTTTGCACATGTTTTATTCTATGTTGTAGGTTGCCTTTTTACTCTGTTCTTGTAGATTTTAGTTGTTGTCATTGTTGTTTGCTATGCAGACACGTGTTAGTACCAGTTATCTATTTTTGCTTTTGTTGTCTATGCTTTTGGTGTCATATCCAATAAATTATTGCCAAGACCAGTTCCCAAAAGGTTTTCCACCTACGTTTTCTTCTAGGATTTTAACTGTTTCAGGCTTTACATTTAACTGTTTAATCTATTTTCAGTTAATTTTTGTGTACAGTGTAAGGTAAGGGTCCAATCTCATTCTTTTGCATGTAGGTATTTGGTTTTCCCAGAGCCATTTATTAAAAGACTATCCTTTCTCTGTTGTGTATTTTTGGTACCCTTGCTGAAGAACAATTGCCTGTATATGCATGGGTTAATTTCTTGGCTCTTAATTCTGTTCCACTGGTCTGTGTGTCTGTCTCTCTACCAGTAACATACTGTTTTAATTACTGTTGTTTTATAATATATTTTAAAATCAGGACATGTGATGTCTCCAGCTTTGTTCTTTCTTAGGATTGTTTTGGCTATTTGGGGTCCTTTGTGGTTCAATATCAATTTTAGGGTTATTTCTTCCATTTCTGTAAAAAATACCGTGGTGATTTTGACTAGAATTAAATTGGAATCTGTAGATCACTTTGAGTGGTATGGACATTTGAACAATATTAATTCTATCCGAGCACAGAATGCCTTTCCCCTTACTTGTGTGTCCTTTAACTTTTTTCATCTATTTTGTAGTTTTTCTTGTACAAGCCTTTCACCTCCTTAGTTAAGTATATGTGAAAGTATTTTACTTTTTTTCTGATGCTATTGTGAATGGAATTGTTTTCTTAATTTTCTTTTTAAATAATGTGTTGTTAATGTGTAGAAATGCTACTGATTTTTGTATGTTAATTTGTGTGCTACAGATTTACGTAATTTGTTTATTAGTTTCGACAGTTTTTTGGTTGAGTCTTTAGGATTTTCTATGTATGATATTATGTCATCTGCAAAGAGATAATTTTACTTCTTCCTTTCTGATTTAGACCTCTTATTTTTTATTTCCTTCCCTAATTACTATGGCTGCTACTTCCAGTACAGTATTACTTAAAAGTGGCCTGAGTGCCCTTGCCTTGTTCTAAATCTTAGAAGAAAAGCTTTCACTTTGTAGCCATTGCACATGACAATAGCTGTGGGCCTTTCTTATATGGCCTTCATTATGCTGAGGTACACTCTTTCTATAGCCAATTTGTTGAGAGTTTTTATCATGAAAGGGGATTGACTTTTGTCAAATACTATTTTTGCATGTATTGAAATGATTGTGTGATTTTTATCCATCATCCTCTCAATGTGGTGTATAATATTGATTTATGCATGTAGAACCATCTTTGCATCATAAGGATAAATCTCACTTGGTCATAGTATATGATCCTTTTAATGTATTCTTTTTTTTTTTTGAGACGGAGTCTCGCTCTGTTGCCCAGGCTGGAGTGCAGTGGTGCAATCTCGGCTCACTGCAAGCTCCGCCTCCCGGGTTCACGCCATTCTCCTGCCTCAGCCTCTCCGAGTAGCTGGGACTACACGCGCTTGCCACCACGCCCAGCTAATTTTTTTTGTATTTTTTAGTAGAGACGGGGTTTCACCGTGGTCTCGATCTCCTGACCTCGTGATCCGCCCGCCTGAGCCTCCCAAAGTGCTGGGATTACAAGCGTGAGCCACCGTGCCCGGCCTAATGTATTCTTGAATTTGGTTTGCTAGTATTTTGTTGAACGTTTTTGCATTTATGTTCATCAAGATTATTGGCCTGTAATTCTCTTTTTATTATAGGGTCTTTACCTCTCTTTGGAATCAGAGTAATGCTGGCCTCATATCAGCAGTTTGGAATCGTGTTCCCTCTTCTTCATTTTCCTTGGAAGGGATTGAGAAGAATTGACACTATTTCTTTAAATGTTTAATAGAACTCACCTGTGAGGCCATAAGCCTTCTTGGGTCCTGTCCCCTCTCATTTCCTTCATGTTCCTGACACGACCCTTTCCCAGAAACATTTACTGATCCTGATGGTATAATATTCTGTGATGTAAAGTTTTTGTGTAAATTTTATTGACATGGTGAAATACTCACAATATAATTTATTTTTAAAAATATACAAAACCATATATCCAAAGTATTAACAAATGTAATAGGGGTTGGACTTTTATTATTTTAACTACTGACAGTGGTATTCCTCTCGGGAAGAAACTATCCTTGCTTTAGAAAATAACTTGAAATAAGCACTTGAGTTAGAAGGGAAGGCCTATAGGTGGCATAGTTGGTAGGAGCCTAAACAACAGCAGAAAGTGGCTTAACTGCTCCACATGAAGCCCAGATGCAGGGAAACAGAGTCAGAATGTATTCCCAGGCTGAGGGCAGAAGGGCATATGGTGGCTGGTGGGAATCCACTGGCAGGAGGAATGGCCAAAGATCTATCCATTTTAAAGGCATGGTTCTCTAGAAAATAATATATAAACCATGCAACTAACTGGGTATAAAATGGAGATGTTTTATAACCTTAATGCTCCCTGCTGTATGTGATAACCTTGTGCATCTCATTTAGAGACCAAAGACTGTGTCTCATGTGCGGAGGAATTAACTATACTCAGTGTTCTAGACCTTTCCCTGAGGTATCTGAGCATCTTCAGTGTGTGTATCCTCAAAATTTTAAGTAAAATGCAAGGCATTTTATTTGTGTGAGTCTGTCTTGATAGTTCAATCTCTTGTTTAACATAGTTACATTTTAGAAAGTAAAGATAAAAGGCAAATATTCTGGCAGATGAGCATAGGGTGATTATTTTTCTATTTAAAGTTTCTGAGAAGAGGAGTATGTAGGAACTAACAGGTGATACCTTCAATGTGCAGTAAAGAGTCCTACCATTATATAGCTGTGGAAATGATGCTAGTATACTTGAACTTTCAGTACCTTAGAATGTATGTCTGATGTCCAAATAAAATAAAATGTACTATAAATATTAGACCAAGCTTATTAACAAGAGGTATAGAGTTTTCACCTTTTTGTTTAATTTGCTTGATTTTGTATTATAGTTTTCCATTCCCTTTGATAACTTTCATAATTGAATAAAAATCAGTAAGCCAAATTAAACAAAAATGGAAAATATATCCGTTGAAATTCTTTTGAACAATTACAAGAGCATGAATATGTTTATTCTTTTCTATTTCTAACTTTTCCAGAAATTATGTTTCTAAACGTCAGATATTGATTTGTTTAGTTTTTCCCACCCCAAAAATAGTGTGTTTGTTTTGATTTTAGAGACAAGGTCTCACCCTGTTCCCCAGAGTAGGGTACAGTATTACAATCATGGCCCTCTGTAACATCAAACTTCTGGGTTCAAGGGACCCTTTCACCTCAGCCTCTCCATCAGGTGAACTACAGCCATGTGCTGCCATAACTAGCTAATTTTTTTATTTTTATTTTTTCAGAGATGGGGTCTTGCTTTATTGTACAGGCTGGTCTAAAACTCTTGGCTTCAAGTGATCTTTCTGCCTCACCCTCCCAAATTACTGGGACTATGGGTATGAGCCACTGTGCCCGGCCTCTAAAAATAGTTTTAACTTATTAACCCCTTATTTTAATACATTAATTATATTTTATCTTCTTAATACATTCATTATTATTTCCTCAAGTATGCTTTGCTGTTAATTTTCTGAATTCTTGACTGGCAAGTTTTGTTTCTTTTCTTTTATGTTTTCTTATTTACTTCTGAGTGAGGATTTTGGCTCTAATGAGCTTTTGTGTGTAATGTTCTAAAAGTTATTTTCCGTTTAATTATAGTGTTGATTTTCTACCATATTCAAGAGTCTGAGTGTTTTATTAATTACCAGGTGGTTTTCTGTGTTGTACTTGCCTTATACTTTGCCATTATTTTTTTCTATTCTTTAAAATTTTGGTCATTATTTGTAACAAGACAATTTTGTATCTTGTAATTACTTTGTTTTTTTTTTTTTGTTTCCCAAACTTACCAATAGATTTTGCTAATGATATCTGGAAACATTAAAAGAAAGCACAGTCTCTGTTAATAGACAATAGATCTCTGTATGTGAATCTATGGACTACTGTTAAATCTGTTTCTGTTAGTTTCCTCTTGTATTTCAGACAGATGTCAAACTCATTATTTGCATGCTACAACATGACCACTATGGATTAAATCTTAGATCAAGAAAAAAGGCCCCATTAAAAAGAAGGAGGAACAGGAGGAGGCAGTGGCAGCTGTATGCAAAAGGCAAATGGAACAATTTTAGAAGAAAATATATTTATTTTCAGTAAAACGATGATTCCTTTTATTACTAACAAATAGAAATAAAAACTTTGTCAAATTTTGTCTTTTTCTTCACCCCATTATTTTCGTTTTTTAATTAATTAATTTATTTATTTTATTATTATACTTTAAGTTTTAGGGTACATGTGCACAATGTGCAGCTTTGTTACGTATATATACATGTGCCATGATGGTGTGCTGCACCCATTAACTGGTCATTTAGCATTAGGTATATCTCCTAATGCTATCCCTCCCCCCTCCCACCACCCCATAACAGGCCCCGGTGTGCGATGTTCCCCTTCCTGTGTCCATGTGTTCTCATTGTTCAATTCCCACCTATGAGTGAGAACATGCAGTGTTTGTTTTTTTTGTCCTTGCGATAGTTTGCTGAGAATGATGGTTTCCAGCTTCATCCATGTCCCTACAAAGGACATGAACTCATCATTTTTATGGCTGCATAGTATTCCATGGTGTATATGTGCCACATTTTCTAAATCCAGTCTATCGTTATTGGACGTTTGGGTTGGTTCCAAGTCTTTGCTATTGTGAATAGTGCCACAATAAACATACGTGTGCATGTGTCTTTATAGCAGCATGATTTATAATCCTTTGGGTATATACCCAGTAATGGGATGGCTGGGTCATATGGTATTTTCTAGTTCTAGGTCCCTGAGGAATCACCACACCAACTTCCACAGTGGTTGAACTAGTTTACAGTCCCACCAACAGTGTAAAAGTGTTCCTATTTCTCCACATCTTCCCCGGCACCTGTTATTTCCTGACATTTTAATGATCACCATTCTAACTGGTGTGAGATGGTATCTCACTGTGGTTCTGATTTGCATTTCTCTGATGGCCAGTGATGATGAGCATTTTTTCATGTGTTTTTTGGCTGCATAAATGTCTTCTTTTGAGAAGTGTCTGTTCATGTCCTTCACCCACTTTTTGATGGGGTTGTTTTTTCTTGTAAATTTGTTTGAGCTCATTATAGATTCTGGATATTACCCCTTGGTCAGATGAGTAGGTTGCAAAAATTTTCTCCATTCTATAGGTTGCCTGTTCACTGTGATGGTAGTTTCTTTTGCTGTGCAGAAGCTCTTTAGTTTAATTAGAACCCATTTGTCAACTTTGGCTTTTGTTGCCATTGCTTTTGGTGTTTTAGACATGAAGTCCTTGCCCATGCCTATGTCCTGAATGGTAATGCCTAGGTTTTCTTCTAGGGGTTTTATGGTTTTAGGTCTAACATTTAAGTCTTTAATCCATCTTGAATTAATTTTTGTGTAAGGTGTAAGGAAGGGATCCAGTTTCAGCTTTCTACATATGGCTAGCCAGTTTTCCCAGCACCATTTATTAAATAGAGAATCCTTTTCTCATTTCTTGTTTTTGTCAGGTTTGTCAAAGATGAGATAGTTGTAGATATGCAGCATTATTTCTGAGGACTCTGTTCTGTTCCATTGGTCTATATCTCTATTTTGGTACCAGTACCATGCTGTTTTGGTTACTGTAGCCTTGTAGTTTAGTTTGAAGTCAGGTAGCATGATGCCTCCAGCTTTGTTCTTTTGGCTTAGGATTGGCTGAGCAATGCGGGCTCTTTTTTGGTTCCATATGAACTTTAAAGTAGTTTTTTCCAATTCTGTGAAGAAAGTCATTGGTAGCTTGATGGAGATGGCATTGAATGTATAAATTACCTTGGGCAGTATGGCCATTTTCACAATATTGATTCTTCCAACCCATGAGCATGGAATGTTCTTCCATTTGTTTGTATCCTCTTTTATTTCATTGAGCGGTGATCTATTGTTCTCCTTGAAGAGGTCCTTCACATCCCTTGTAAGTTGGATTCCTAGGTATTTTATTCTCTTTGAAGCAATTGTGAATGGGAATTCACTCATGATTTGGCTCTCTGTTCGTCTGTTATTGGTGTATAAGAATGCTTGTGATTTTTGTACATTGATTTTGTATCCTGAGACTTTGCTGAAGTTGCTAATCAGCTTAAGGAGATTTTGGGCTGAAGCGATAGGGTTTTCTAGATATACAATCATGTCATCTGCAAACAGGGACAATTTGACTTCCTCTTTTCCTAATTGAATGTCCTTTATTTCTTTCTCCTGCCTGATTGCCCTGGCCAGAACTTCCAACAGTATGTTGAATAGGAGTGGTGAGAGAGGGCATCCCTGTCTTGTGCCAGTTTTCAAAGGGAATGCTTCCAGTTTTTGTCCATTCAGTATGATATTGGCCGTGGGTTTGTCATAGATAGCTCTTATTATTTTGAGATACGTCCCATCAATACCTAATTTATTGAGAATTTTTAGCATGAAGGGTTGTTGAATTTTGTCAAAGGCCTTTTCTGCATCTATTGAGATAATAATGTGGTTTTTGTCTTTGGTTCTGTTTATATGCTGGATTACATTTATTGATTTTTGTATGGTGAACCAGCCTTGCATCCCAGGGATGAAGCCCACTTGATCATGGTGGATAAGCTTTTTGATGTGCTGCTGTATTCGGTTTGCCAGTATTTTATTGAGGATTTTTGCATCAATGTTCATTGAGGGTATTGGTCTAAAATTCTCTTTCTTTGTTGTGTCTCTGCCAGGCTTTGGTATCAGGATGAAGCTGGCCTAATAAAATGAGTTAGGGAGGATTCCCTCTTTTTCTATCGATTGGAATAGTTTCAGAAGGAATGGTACCAGTTCCTGCTTGTACCTCTGGTAGAATTCAGCTGTGAATCCATCAGGTCCTGGACTCTTTTTGGTTGGTAAGCTATTGATTATTGCCACAATTTCAGAACCTGTTATTGGTCTATTCAGAGATTCAACTTCTTCCTGGTTTAGTCTTGGGAGGGTGTATGTGTCGAGGAATTTATCCATTTCTTCTAGTTTTTCTAGTTTATTTGCATAGACGTGTTTATAGTATTCTCTGATGGTAGTTTTTATTTCTGTGG
Source organism: Hylobates moloch (assembly GCF_009828535.3). Lineage (NCBI taxonomy): Eukaryota > Metazoa > Chordata > Mammalia > Primates > Hylobatidae > Hylobates > Hylobates moloch. The sequence goes on from NW_026652291.1 coordinate 77,025,880, forward strand.
GCTGGGTGGTGATATCCCCTGTGTCATTTTTTATTGCATCTATTTGATTCTTCTCTCTTTTCTTCTTTATTAGCCTTGCTAGCGGTCTATCAATTTTGTTGATCTTTTCAAAAAACCAGCTCCTGGATTCATTGATTTTTTGAAGAGTTTTTTGTGTCTCTGTTTCCTTTAGTTCTGCTCTGATCTTAGTTATTTCTTGCCTTCTGCTAGCTTTTGAATGTGTTTGCTCTTGCTTCTCTAGTTCTTTCAGTTGTGATGTTAGGGTGTCAATTTTAGATCTTTCCTGCTTTCTCTTGTGGGCATTTAGTGCTATAAATTTCCCTTTACATACTGCTTTGAATGTGTCTCAGAAATTCTGGTATGTTGTGTCTTTGTTCTCATTGATTTCAAAGAACATCTTTATTTCTGCCTTCATTTCGTTATGTACCGAATAGTCATTCAGGAGCAGGTTGTTCAGTTTCCATGTAGTTGAGTGGTTTTGAGTGAGTTTCTTAATCCTGAGTTCTAGTTTGATTGCACTGTGGTCTGAGAGACAGTTTGTTATCATTTCTGTTCTTTTACATTTGCTGAGGAGTTTTTTACTTCCAACTATGTGATCAATTTTGGAATAATGCTATGTGGTGCTGAGAAGAATGTATATTCTGTTGATTTGGGGTGGAGAGTTCTGTAGATGTCTATTAGGTCTGCTTGGTGCAGAGCTGAGTTCAATTCCTGGATATCCTTGTTAACTTTCTGTCTCCTTGATCTGTCTAATGTTGACAGTGGGATGTTAAAGTCTCCCATTATTATTGTATGGGAGTCTAAGTCTCTTTGTAGGTCACTAAGGACTTGCTTTATGAATCTGGGTGCTCCTGTATTAGGTGCATATATATTTAGGATAGTTAGTTCTTCTTGTTGAATTGATCCCTTTGCCATTATGTAATGGCCTTCTTTGTCTCTTTTGATCTTTGTTGGTTTAAAGTCTGTTTTATCAGAGACTAGGATTGCAACCCCTGCCTTCTTTTGTTTTCCATTTGCTTGATAGATCTTCCTCCATCCCTTTATTTAATTGTCAGATTCACCAACATTGAAATGAAGGAAAAAATGCTAAGGGCAGCCAGAGAGAAAGGTCGGGTTACCCGCAAAGGGAAGCCCGTCAGACTAACAGTTGATCTCTTGGCAGAAACTCTACATGCCAGAAGAGAGTAGGGGCCAATATTCAAGATTCTTAAAGAAAAGAATTTTCAACCCAGAATTTCATATCCAGCCAAACTAAGCTTCATAAGTGAAGGAGAAATAAAATACTTTACAGACAAGTAAATGCTGAGAGATTTTGACACCCCCAGGCCTGCCCTAAAAGAGCTCCTGAAGGAAGCAGTAAACATGGAAAGGAACAACCGGTACCAGCCACTGCAAAAACATGCCAAATTGTAAAGACCATCGAGGCTAGGAAGAAACTGCATCAACTAATGAGCAAAATAACTAGCTAACATCATAATGACAGGATCAAATTCACACATAACAATATTAACCTTAAATGTAAATGGGCTAAATGCTCCAATTAAAAGACACAGACTGGCAAATTGGATAAAGAGTCAAGACTCATCAGTGTGCTGTATTCAGGAAACCCATCTCATATGCGGAGACACACATAGGCTGAAAATATAGAATTTTTAAAGATGAATTCAAGATGGGGAAGGATTTCTTAAATAAGCCATAAAAGTGACAACCTTTAAAGAGACCATGATTGATAAATTCTATTGCATTTTATTAAAAATATTGCATATCAAAAGACACAGAAGAAAATGAAAAGACACACGGCAAACTGAGTAGAAGAATGCTTTTCATATGAACATGGAACCCTCAGAGAATTGTTATTTACAATATAGAGAAAACTACAAGTCAATTGGAAGTAAACAAGTCAGTACAAAAATTGGCAACACAGTAATAAGCATTCTACAGAAAATAGGAATGGTCAATAAATGAAAGAAATAGTTTTCAACTTAGTAATTAGGACAATGCTAATCAAAGTCACAGTGACATAACATTTTACATAAATCTAGGATGGCAAAAATTAAGTAATGAGTGCTTCTAAACATGTGAATCAAAGAAAACTCATATCCTAATGTTACCACATAATTGGTACAGCTACTTTGGAAAATAGTTGGGAATTATCTTGTGAATCTGAGCATGGTAATCTGTATCCTTCAGCAATTTCACTATTAGGATTATAATACAGACATATTATTCCAGTCATACTAGGAGATACATGCAAAAATGTTTGAGAATAAAGTGAACAACAACAAAAAAAGTAAAATGAAGTCATCCGTGGAACCAATACAAAAAAATGGACCATCAGCTTTCGCACAGCTGGTAAAGGTGAGTCAAAGCTCGGAACTCATTGTTTTTTGCAGCAAAGTGAGAGAATATGGCCAATTCTAAGAGGTATGATGTTCGTAAGTTAAAACATGGCAGTAAAAATGGAATTAATCAGTAATATTAGAAGCCCTTATGTCATATCTCCAAGAGGGTATGAAAATTAATCTTTATTCAATTAATACAAGAACAGCTTTCAGGAACCTAATCACAAGATAAATCGAATCAATTTTTAACTTACATTTTGCTTTTGTAATTGTGGGATTGAGGAAATGGCCAGCTTGTAAATGTCTTTCAAAACTCGAATGTCCGTTGCTAAACATCTCTGAAACACCATTCAGGTTAACCCCTTGAGAATCCAAGTGATGACTGAACGTCTAAGATCGACCAACCTACCTGTATTTTTACACCTTGTGCAAACATGCTTAAAAAAGTTTTTATTTCTAAACATTTAGCAGCCAAAATTCCAAAAAAAGGGCATAGGAAAATACTAGGCATCCTTTTCCCCAGTGACTTCCAGTACCTAAGCTATGGGCTGTAAATCTGTTATCAGCTATCCAAGACTGATTGTGAGACACTGGGAAACTGTTATCATGTAGGTTGTTGTTCTGGAGTCCCAGATATCAGCTCTCTGAGGTAGGATGTATGACATGTATATGCCAGGGAGGCCCTAGAGCTGTGCTGTCCAACATGGTAGTTGCTGCCCACGTGTGACTATTGAGCCCTGGAATGTGGCTAGTCTGAACTGAGAAGTAAATAGAAAGTAAAAGACTCACTATGAAAATATGAAAGAGTGAAAATAACTCCTTAAAACTTAAATTACATTATAAGTTTTCTCCTGTACGTTACTGTATGTTGAAAAGCAACATTATGGCAATATAGTATTCCAACTATGCACCATAATTGATTTAACTATATTTCTGTTGTTTGACATTTAAATCATTCGTGTTGATCACTATTATAAATTCTGTAATAAATATCTTGTGCACATGCATTTGCATAGCTTATGTTTTTCTCTTTGTATAAATTCCTAACTACTGGATCAAAGAGTAAAACACTGTCAAGACTCTTGACACATATTGCCAAATTGTTTAACTATCAGCAATATATAAGCATTAGTTTAATTTTACTTATGCCGGTACTGAATAGGATTATTTTAGAGTAGCTTCCATTGGATTAGAAAAATTTTAAAGAAAACAATTTAAACAAGCTCTCCTAACTACGTATTTTTTTCTAGTTGCATTACTAAAAATATTATTACAATGGGTTCAAATAATTTGACATTTCTGTCTTGTACAAAATAGATTTAAAAATTGGGTCATATCCATGTGATAGGAAATTGCACATCCTCATAGTCTTTGTCCTTCTGTGTTATTTTAGTTTGAGTTAGTTAAATATTTTTTGAGAAAAATATTGCATATAATATAATGATCCTTCTAGGCTGAACCAACCTGATTAGTTACAGCTCAGGGGAGAGTTTGCAAAACAATATTGCTATTATTGCCTTATACTTTCCAATTTGTTGTTTTTATTTTTGTATCACTGAAAGTACATTGCATGCTAGAGCTTTATAAAAAATAAAAAACATGCCTCCAGCAAAGGCACATTTTATATACTTTAGCATTAAGAAAATATTCTACCAATAAAATCTGATTTTTTTTCAATTGTTAAAAGGACTTAAAATTCAGAGTATGCGTTTAAAAAATATATGAGTCAAATTAGGTGAACCCAAAACTTCATCTAAGTTAAATTATTCTTTTTCATCTTCACATATTAATATTTACTAAATTAGTATTTCAAGCTTAAATTAGCTTAGTCTGCAAGGCTGGTATGCTGTTCCAGCATTTCCTGTATTTTACCTGCTTACACATTGCATTATTAGGTAGTCTTACCTATTTTATTAATTAAAAATGCAGTTAAACCACTGTTATTTAAAATCTGTAGTTATATAGCTTAAAAATAACTAAAACTCAAATAATCATAAAAGACTAATCCAAATATTTTGGCTTCTGACCCAGTAATTTTACTTGATACATTACTAGCCCAGGAGAGTTTCTTCTTGAAAGCCCCATTTGCAATTTCCAGTTATTACCTGTATGTTATTAAATACTCTATGTTGTTAATATTGGTCTCACACAAACCTCATCAGGTAGGCGTAATTATCTGCATTTTAGCCCTGAAAATGTTAGGCCAAAGAGATTGAGGAATTTAGCTATGGATTTAAGGCAACTAAATGGTGAAAGTAATATTTAAAGTCAAAACAATCTTCAATGGGAAAGAAGAAAGGAAAGTTCACAGTAAAAGGATTTGCCTATTTACTAGTTTTGTGGCCTGTTTAATACAAGGTATTTACTTATACATTTCACAAGCATTTTACAATAGAAGAAATTAAGTTGTAATGTTTTCTTGGAAGTTTAATGTTTGCTATATTTTTTTAGAGTTAAATAACATGCCACTTATCTGGCAAATACAGTAGCGGAGGGTTGCCATCTGTAATAGTTTGCTAGGGCTGCCACAACAAAGTACCCCAAGACTGAGTGGCTTAAACAACAAAAATGTGTTTCCGTATAATTCTGGAGGCCAGAAATTTAAGATCAACGTGTCAGCAGATTTGGTTTCTTCTACGGACCTCTCTCCTTTGTAGATTACCATTTTCTCCCTGTGTCTTCACATGGTTGTTCCTGTGAAAGCATCTGAGTCCTAATTTCCCTTTCTTGTAAGAATAATAGTCATATTGGATTAGGGCCCATCCTAATACCTCATTTGACGCTAGTTGCCTTTTGAATAGCTCTATTTCTAAATATAGCCACAGTCTGAGGTACTAGGGGTGAAAACTTCAGTGTATGAGTTTGAGTAGTACACAATACAATTCATTACACCATCGTAGACTGAATTTCACTTTCTACATTGTATTTGCTCTACTGTTTGGATAAGTATGCCAAAAATACATTATATTGCAATGTGAAAAATGTTTAAAAATATTAAGTAAAGATATATTTGCATAGTCATATAATATGTCATTAAGTTTATGTTAATACATGTAAACTATGTTCAAAAGAAACCACCTTAATTCTTCACTCATAAGCAATTTACTAACTTTATGAACACATATGTAAACATGTTTGGTTACCAGGGCTTCTAGTTTATAGCAAATTACAATCAGAAAAGTATATAGAGAAAGAGGTATGCCATTCCCATTGGAGAAAAGGAGATGCAGCTGCCTACCTCTCTCCCCTCAAGGATCAGCCACTACTGGGCTGCTTTAGAAAAGATGCCATCACATCTCCCAACCCCTCACATGCCTCAATCCCTGAGCCACAGCCATCCTTCAAGTGCCTGCACTCCAAACCTGGGCTCTGTGGCCACTCTGCAAGTGCCCACATGCCAATCCTGGGCTCTGTGGTTTCATGGTAGCCACCCACATCTCAAGTACTGGAACCATCTCCCTGGTGAGCTAATTTACACTCTGGGTCCTGATACCAAAGTCTCTGTGAGTGTGCCATTCTCCAGGCACCAACTAAGCCTCCATAGAGTGCTAGGCCCTGCCCTGACTTCAGAGCCACTGTAACTCTGTGCATGCCTGTGATCCCATTTAGGGCTCCTTGACTGCTTCATGAACATCTGCACCAATGCAGCAGCAGAAATATAAGAAAATATGCAACATTACATATAAGGAAGTTTCAGTAAAGGTAGCCAGATTTCTCAGCAGAAACCTGATAGACTAAGGTAAACTGGGATGATAGATACAAAGTGTTGAAGGTGAAAAACTACCAAAAAAGCAGTTTACTTGGCAAAGCTGTCGTTGAAAAATGAAAGAAAGAGAAAGACCTTCCCAGATAAACAAAAGCTAAGAGAGTTTATTGCCAGCAGAATTGTTATCCAAAAAACGCTAAAGGATATTCTTCAAGCTGAAAGAAAAAGATGCTAACTAGTAACATGAAAACATATGAAAATATTAAACTCACTGGTAACATTTAGTACACAATCAAATTTAGAATATTCTAACACTGCAATAGTGGTATGTAAACAACTTGTATTTTTAGTATAGGGGCTAAAAGGCAAAACTATAAAAATAGTAGTAGTCACAATAATTTTTAAGAGATATACAATATTAAAAAATGTAAATTGTGACATGAAAAACATGAATTGTGGGGCAGGGATTGGAGTAAATGTGTAGAATTCTTTTATGTGATCAAGGATAAGTTGTCGTCTTAGAATAGCCTATTATTACTGTAAGATATTTTATTTAAGCCTCATGTAACCACAAAACAAATACCTGTAGTAGATACCTGAAAGATAACAGGTAAGAAATCAAAGCATGCCACTAAATAAAAATCATATAATCAAAAACAAAGACAGCAGTAGAGGAGAAAAGAGGAAAAGGACCTACAAAAACCCTGGAAACAATGAACAAAATGGCAATAGTAAGTCCTTACCTATCAATAGCTACCTTGAATTTAAACAGATAAAATTCTTTAATCAAGAGACATAGTGGCTAAATGGATAAAATAATAAGTTTAAACTATATGCTGCCTGTCAGAGACTCACTTCACCTTCAAGGATGCACATAGATTGAAAGTAAAAGAATGGATAAAGACATTCCATTCAAATGGAAAACCAAAGAGAGCAGAAGAAACTATACTTATGTCAGATAAAATAGACGTTTAAGTCAGAAACTATCAAATGAGACAAAGAAGGTCATCATATAATAATAAAAGCATCAACTCATCAAGAATTGATTGTTAATATTTGCACTCAAGAATATCTAAATATATAAAACAAATATTAATAGATCTGAAAAGAGAGATACACTATAGTACTATAATAGTAGAGGATTGGATATCCCAGTTTCAACAATGGAAAGATCATCCAGACAGAAAATCAATAAAAGACATTAGACTTAAACTACAAGTTAGACCAAATAGACCTAACACACATATACAGAAAATCCTCTGCAATAGAAGCAGAATGCACATTCTGCTCAAACACACATGGAACATTCTCCAGGGTATATCATATGTTAGGCCACAAAGCAAGCTTAACAAATTTGAAAAGACAGAAATCATATCAAATGTCTTTTCTGACCACAATCATGAAACTAAAAGTCTATAATGGGGAAATTTTAGGAAATTCACAAATATTTAGAAATTAAATAACAGGCTTCTTAAAAACTAATGGGTCAAAGAAGAAATTAAAAGAGAAAGGCCAGGTGTGGTGGCTCATGCCTGTTGTCCCAGCACTTTGGGAGGCTGAGGTGGGCAGATCACAAGGTCAGGAGTTTGAGACCAGCCTGGCCAATATGGTGAAACCCGGTCTCTACTAGAAATACAGAAATTGGATAGGTGTGGAGGCTGAGGCAGGAGTATCACTTGAACCCGGAGGCAGAGGTTGCAGTGAGCCAAGATCATGCCATTGCACTCCAGCCTGGGCAACAGGGTGAGACTCCATCTCAAAAAAAAAAAAGAAAAAAAAAGAAAAAAATAGATTGAGATAAACGAAAACACAACATGCCAAAATTTATGGGATACAGCAAAAGCAATTCTAAGAGGGAAGTGTATAGCAATAAACACCCAAATAAAAATCCTAAATAAAAAAACTAATGTTTCATCACAAGGAGCTAGGAAAGGAATAGTAAACTACACCCATTGTTAGTAGAAAAAAAGGTAATAATAATGATCAGATAATTAAAAAATGAAATAGAAACTACAAAATCAATAAAAAGATAAACAAGACTAAAAGTTGGTTCTTTGAAAAGATAAACAAAATTGACAAAACTTTAGCTAGACTAAGAAAAAAAGAATCAAATAAAACCAGAAATAAAAAGGATGCATTGCAACTGATGCCACAGAAATAGAAGGGTTAATAGTGAAACCACTGTGAACAACTATATGCCAACAAATTTGGAAAGCTAGAAGAAATAGATAAATTCCTTAACATATACCACCTATCAAGACTGAATCATTAGAAAATAGAAAATCTGAATATGCCAATAACTAGCCAAGAGATTGAATCATAGTAAAAAGTTTGCCATGAAAGAAAAGCCTAGGACCTGATACCTTCATGGATGAATTCTCCCAAACATTTAATTAACTAACACCAATATTTCTCAAGCTCTTCCAAAAAATTAAAGCAGAGAGAATATGTCCAAACTTATCCTGTGAGACAAATGTTATCCTGAAACCAAGACTATACAGGGGCACTGCAAGAAAAGAAAATTCTGACCCAATCTCCCTGATGAACATGGATACAAAAATCCTTAACAAAATACTAGCAAACTGAATTCAACAGCACATCGAAATGATCATTCACCATGACCAAGCTGATTTATCCTAGGGATGCAAGGATGGTTCAACATACACAAATCTACCAATGCAATATAGTACATTAACAAAATGAAGGACAAAAACTTTGTGATCATCTCAAATGCAAACAACAACAACAACAACAACAAAAGGCTTTCAACAATTCAACATACTTTACTGATAAAAAATCTCAAAAAATAGGTATAGAAGGGATTTATCTCAACACAATAAAGGCCATATATTACGAGCTCATAGCTAACATCTTACTCGATAGTGAAAAGTTTAATGCTTTTTCCTAAGATCAGGAATAAGACAAGGATGCCCATTCTCACCACTTTCTATTCAACAGTACTGGAAATTTAATCCACAGAAATTAGAAAAAGAGAAAAAATAAAAGATATCTAAGTTAGAAAGGAAAAGGTGAAATTGTTACTATTTGCTGATGACATGATATTATATGTGAAAAATTCTAAGGACTCTACCAAAATAATATTAGAACTAATAAACAAATTCAGTAAAGTTGCAAGATGCAAAACCAACATGCAAAGCTCAGTAGCATTTATATAAACTAATAACTAAAATATTTAAAAAATCATATTTGCAATAGCTGCAAAAATCTTAGGAATAAATTTCACTAAGGAGGTGACAGATTTGTACACTGAAAATTATAAAGCATTGATCAAAGCAATTAAATGAATAAATGGAAAGATAACCTATGTTCATAAATTGAGAGAATTAATATTGTTAAAATGTCCATATTACTGAGTGATCCACAGATTCAGTGCAATAGTTCTCAAAATACCATTGACATTTTTCACAGAAATAGAAAAAACAATACTAAAATTTGTATGTAACTACAAAAGAATAACCAAAGCAATCTTGAGAAAAAAAAATCCAGAGGTATCACACAACCTGAATTCCAAATCTACTGTAAAGCTAATCAAAAGCATGGTACTGGCATAAAAACAGATCAGATATATAGGACGATAAAACAAAATAGAGACTCCAGAAATTATCTATACATGAACAATTGATTTTCAACAACAATACCAACAACATACAATGGATAAAGATGCCTCTTCAATAAATTGTATTGGGAAAACTGATGTTTACATAAAGAATGAAATTAGGCCCTTATGTTACACCACATAAAAAAATCAACATATGACCCGACACTATAAAACTGCTGAAACAAAACATAGAGGAAAATCTCCACATTGTTCTGGGAAATGAGGTTTTTGATATGACCCCAAAAGCACAGGATGCATAATCATAACTACACAAGTGGGACTACATCAAACTAAAAAGCTCCTGCACAGGAAAGGAAACAACAGAATGAAAGACGATCTAGAGACTGGGAGAATATATTTTCAAGCCACACACTGATAAGTGGTTAATATCTAAAATATATAAGGAATTCCTTTACTCAATAGCAAGAAAACAAATAACCTGATTGAAAAATGAGCCAAGGACCTAAATAGACCTTTCTCAAAAGAAGACATATAAATGGCCAAGTATATAAAAAGATGCCCAAAATCACTAATCATCAGGAAAATGCAAATTAAAACTACAATGAGATATCACTTCACACCTGTTAAAATGGCTACTACCAAAAAGGTGAAAGAAAACAAGTGTTGGTGAGGATGTAGAATAAAGAAAACCCTTGTACATGGTTGGTAAGAAGGTAAATTAGCATAGCCATTATGGAAAACACTATGGAGGTTCCTCAAACAGAGAATTACCATACAGTCCAACAATCCCACTATGGAGTATATATTTGAAGATATAAAATTTTAAAAAGATATGAAATTAGTATGTTGAAAGGATGTCTGCACTCCCGTGTTTGTTGCAACATTATTTAGAATAGCCAAGTTATGAAATCAACCTAAGTTTCAGCAATGGACGAATGGATGAAGAAAATTTCGTATATATAGACAACGAAATACTGTTCAGCCATCAAAAAGAATGAAATCTTGACATTTGTGACAACATTGATGAACCTCACATATATTATGTTAAAGAAAATAAGCCAGGCACAGAAAGAAAAGTACCACGTGATCTAACTTATATATGGCATCTATAAAACTCATAGAAACAGAGAGTAAAATGGTGGTTATGAGAGGTTGAGAAGGTTGGAGCAATGTTCAAATAATATAAAATTTCAGCTAGGAGGAATAAGCTAAAGAGACCTCTTGTGCATTATGATGAGTGTAGTTCATAACAATATATTGTATGCTTGAAAATTGCTAAGAGTAAATTTGAAGTGTCTCACCACATAAAAATGATAAATACATGAGGTAATGCACACTTAAATAGCTTGATTTAGCAATTCCACAGTGCATACGTGTATCAAATCGTTGTGCTGTATCCCATAAATATGTACAATTTTTACTTGATGAAGAGAAGTTGGCTAATGGGTACAAAAATACAATGAGAAGGAATAAGTTCTAGTGTTGTATAGATAGGAGGGTGACTGTAGTTAACAATAATTTATTGTATGCTTCAATGTCACTAGAAGAAAAGATTTAAAATTTTCCCAACACAAGTAATAGATGTTTGAGGTGACGGATATCCCAAGTACCCTGATTTGATCATTATACATTGTATGCATGTATCAAAATATCATATGTACCCCAGAAATATATGCAATCATTATATAGCAATAAAAAGCAGGAAGATATTTACATACTCACATATGCATATATGTACACACAATATAAACTCAAACCAGCATGCGTGCACAGAAGTTATAGGTCATTTAATATAAAGGCAAATATTGAGATACTTCAAAAACTTCATCTTATCACTATATTTTTATAGAGGGTAATATAATTATAATGACAAATAATGACAAATCTGGGATAATAAGTAAAATGTAAAAAAGATTCATTGTTAAATAATGCGATTATTTAATATAAAATAAGACTAAATTTATTGAGAGAATGTTAATGTGTTTATTAGATCTATAGGTCCTTTTAATGTTAAAACATTTTGTCTTCAAGAGAGCTACGTAACTTGATCATAATACATGTTTTTTTCAAATTGTTAGATTCACTTGGTAATATTTTGGGGAATTTTAGCATCTGTGTGCAAAAGTGAACTTGATGTGTATGTTTGCCTTTTGATGCAGTCCTTTTATGACTACATAATTGCATATGTACTCCTCATACAATGATTTGAGGAATGTATCATTTTCTGTCTTATAGAAAATGATTTGTTCCTTGAATGATTAATAGAACCTGCCTTTAAGATTTCTGAGCTTGAGATTTTATTTCTGAGCTTGAGATTTTCTTTTTGTGAATACTTTAATGTTAATGTTTCTTTCATAAAGGGTAATTTATTCTTCTTGTATCAACTTTTTGTAAGTAATATTATCTAGACATTTCACCATTCATCTAAACTTTGAAATTTCATGGCATAATTTAAAACATAGTTACCTTAGTTAGCTGAATTTTTCATCTCTTTAATATAAAAGAAGCACAGAGTACTTCAATGTGTGGGATCCCATCTTGTCTTCCATGCTATTGCTGCCTAGTATTTTACTTCTGTCATATTTTTCATCACAATCTACTTTTTTGATATTACTGAGTGACAAACCACACTAAAATACACTGACTTAAAACCAACATTTATTCAGCTTACAATTTGTGGTTGTAAAATTAACACTGGACTCAGTTGGTAGTTCTGATCTCAGCCCAAGTTCTCCAGTAGCCTGCAGTCAGTTGTATGTCAGCTAGATGTGTCTACATCTGGATTTGTCAGGCTATTGGCAGAGGTGCATTGATTTTTCTTTCGGTGGTCTTCCATCTTCCAGCAGGCCAGACTAAGATATGTTCACCTGGAGGTGAGTTCCAACAAAAGAACAAGAGCACACAGGGCTTTTGATGCCTAGACTTGGAACTGGCACATCATATATATATATATATATTTTTTTTTTTACCAATTCTTTTTCTTACTATTCTTTCTTTCATCTCATACTATCATCTAGGATAATTGCCTTTAGTTCTCTAAAACATTTGTTACAATTTCCTTTAATGAAATTTTTGTTGTTGCTTTTGATGAATTTTGGAATACATTTTGAATCTGAAAATTTCTTCATTTTGAAAACATTCTTGAAAGGGAAATTTTCTGGAAATCCCATTCAATATTTTCATCCTATTTCACTTATATCATCTCAGCATTTCTAAGAAAATTTTCAATATTATTTGGATTCCATTATCAAGAAGTCTAATTGTCATTCTTTTGAAAGTGTTCTCTCTAGGGCTGCTTTTAAGGTTCTTCATTGTCTTTGTGTTGGGCACTATCAGTAGAATTATTGTAGAAAGAGTATAAAATTACAACAATTAATTCAAGAAAACTTAGTAAATACTGAGGTTTTAAAAATGCACCCTTAGCAAACTGATGCAGGAACAGAAAACCAAATACCACATGTTCTCACTTATACTTGAGAAGAAATGATAAGAACACATAGACACCTAGAGGGGAAAAACACACACTGGGGGCTTTTAGGGAGTAGAGGGTGGGAGGAGGGAGAAGATCAGGAAAAATGGGTTCTAGGCTTAATACCTGGGTGACAAAATAATCTGTACAGCAAACCCCCATGACACAAGTTTACCTGTGTAAGAAACCTGCACATGTACCCCAGATCTTAAAATTAAAGCTAAAATAATATGTTTTAAAAAGTATGTTACTGATGAATAGATGACTTATTCTAACACAAATGACATGATGAAAACACCAAAATAAAGCATGAGAATTTCATGTGATAATTGAGAAGGCATTTATAAATACAAAATAAAACCAAAGAGTAATTTAGAATAAAAAAATGCACCAAAAATGAGGTATCTTGATAACGTAGAGGAAGGAGAATAAGAAAAGGAAGATTCAAGAAGACCTTCTGTTAGATAAGTAAGAAATAAAGATAGCTTTCAGATTCCAATTAAAATAGGCAACAAGACGTTCGTATTTCCTTTTATCACCCTAGACCTCCAGCAATGCAGGACATTTCCCAGGGTGGCCTTGGAATGACCCAGTTCTCCCCACTTTCTTGTTTGTAGTTCTTAAGATGTACAATGTGCTAGGAGTGCAACATCCCTGAGATAAGGAGAGGCTGACTGGAACAGCATGGGCTCGGTGCCAGTTCCACCCTAAAAGGAGGATGTTCTTCAATGCTTTAAATCAGTAACTCACATGACCTCAAGATATCAAACATGGGAATGGCGGGCTGCTTTCCATGCTCCCTTCTCTGTGGTGCTGGTGGGAAATACACACGGGAGACATCATCTGCCCTGGGTAGCTTTCCTGAGCCTTGGGCCAGCTCATAGTGAGTCCTAGGCTTCTGTTGTTCCTTTCTGCCTAACTGTAAGTATTAATAATAAAACTCAAATAAGTTGGTAATCAGTGCACAGTGAACCTGCTTCACGGCAATGTTTTTTATAATTCCATTTATACTGAGGAATTGAAAGATTATGAAATCTGATCTAAATAACATTGTGCTGTTTAAGAAGATAGTTGCTAGTAAAAGGATTATAAACTTGTATTAATCTTAGAAATTTTATAAATTACATTCTTCATGAAAGAGAATAAGAGCAATTGTAATTTATCAAATATTCTGTTTCTTCAATATACCTGTAGATGAAATATTTCAATTTAGTAAATTATAACTATTTGTCATAATAATTTTCTAAATCTGCTATTCCTACAAAGTTGTCTGTTTTAATTTTATTAAAAAATAATGTAAGCTAGTAAGCTCTGTCCAACTTTGTTTGTCAAAATTGCTCAGGGCAAAAAATTCCAGTGGAAAGCAAGAAATAAGATGGAAAACATTAATGAGTTAAAACAAAACTTTTTTTTTTTTTTTTTTTAAAGAGAACCTATGGGGTTTCTTTCATTGCTATTTTAACATGTAAATATATTCCATCAGATGAACTATAGCAGAATTGTAAGGCAGAAAAATGAGATGTTAACTGGAGACTTGGGTGGGAGGCATTAATTTGGGTTTTAACTGGAGTAAAATTTAAATTTTACTGTACTGGAGTAGAATTTAGATTATCATATTGCACGCATTACCCCTGTCTTTCAGTTTGAGGGCATTGCATTCTCTCAGAAGAGGAGTACAACTTGATTTCATGTGCTCTCCCAAGAAGTGAAACTGATTAGTTTCTTAGAGCTTTATATTTTTGTCTGTATTTTTTAAGGTTTCCTACAAACCATTTTAAATGTGTCTAATAAGTGATGGACATTCTTCCTTGGAGATCATCTGTAAATGCATGCATGCTGGTGGTGGTGGTATGGGTAGTACAAAGGAGTAGAACAAACAATCTTTCAGAAAGAAGGGGATTATCTTATGTTTTATGTAGTTATCATTGTATAATCTCTTATACTTTTTATTTATTTATTTGAAGTAGGGTCTTTCTTTGTCACCCAGGCTGGGTTACTGGAGCACAGTCGTGGCTCACTGCAGCCTCAACCTCCTGAGCTCAAGTGATCCTCCCACCCTGGTCTCCCAAAATGCTAGCATTACAGGCGTGGGCCACTGTGCTCAGCCCCTTTATGTTTTTTAATTGTGATGATATTTCCCTGCGTGGTATTTTTTTTCGTGTACAAATGCCAAAAGTCTAATTAAAGAAGTTGATATTTCTATCTGTACTGAGTCATTTGGTGGGAACAAAGATACACTAAGAAAATCAAGGGATCAGGAACAAATATATAAAGAGGGAGAGAAAGGAATTTTACATCGTATCAAAATAGGGATAACAATATTTTATTTTTAAGAAACATTCTTCGGTTACAACATATATACCAACAATTCATCTAAGTGTACAATTTAATATTTATTAGCATTTTTAAGAGTTGTGCAACCACCATCATACTAAAATTTTAAACATTTGTTATAATCCTCAAAGGAATCCTCATACCATTAGCATTCATGCCTTGTTCCTCTTTCCCCTCAGCTCTAAGTCTGTCTCTGAGATTTGTCTATTCTGGAGCTTTTGTATAAATTTATTAATGCAATAATATATTATCTTTTGTGATTGGCTTCTTTCACGTAGCATGTTTTTCAGGGCAATCCTTGTTACAGTTTATCAGCACTTCATTTGTTTCACTGCTAAGTACTATTCCATTGTATGGATATACCATATTTTGATTATGCATTCATCAGTTGATGAATATTTGGAATGTTTCCACTTTGTGGCTGTTATTTATAATGCTGCTATGAACATTAGTGTGCAAGTCTGTATGTGTACATATGTTTCTATTTCTCTTGGGTAGATACCAAGGAATGGAATTTCTCAGTCTATGCTTAACATTTTCGAGAAATTGTACAACTGTTTTCCAAAATGGTTGCATCTATGTACATTCACGCCAGCAAATATTTTAGATTTCTACGTTCTTGTCAACATGCATTGCATGTTTCTCTCTTAAGATAACCCTTTAGTGAGTATGAAATGCTACTTCATTGTGGTTTTGATTTACATTTTTCTATTGTATATGCTTTTGAGCATACTTTCATGTGCTTATTGGTCATTTGTATGTCTTTTTTTGGAGAAATGGCCATTCAAATCCTTTGACAACAATCCATTTGGAAATTGAATTGTTATCTTTACATCATGGAGTTTATGAATTCTTTATATATTCTTTATATATTGTGGGTATAAATACTTTATCAGTCATATGATTAGCAAATATTTTTATCACTCTGTAGATAATATTTTTTTATCTTGACAGTGTTGAAAAGTTAAGAGATTCTAATTTTGATAAAGTTCAATTTATAATTTTATTGCCATGATTTTGATGGCTTATCTAATAAATTATTGTCTATCCCAAGGTCGTGAATATTTATTGCTATATTTTTTCCAAGAGTTTTATGGTTTTAAACCTTATATTTAGGCCTATAACCCATTTGAGTTAAATTCTGTGTATGGTGTGAAGTAGGGGTCCAATTTTATTCTTTGAGATGTGGATATCCAGTTGTTGCAAAAATTACTGAGTTGCAGCTCAATTACAACTTTCTACCAAAATACCAGTTTACTCTTACAGGCTCCTGTGATTCTTACTGCCATTATAACAAAACAAACACACACATTTTATAAACTTCTACATTTGGGGGGTATATGGAATATCTGGGATATTTACTACTTGAAAATGGGCTTTACTCTTATTCTCTCCGCAGAAATATACTTTATGTATTCTAGAATAGCTTATGTTATTGTGTGCAAGTAACTAAAATATCTTATATTAGTAATTGATAGAAGAAGAATGAAACTTGATGCTCAGTTTAGATTTCGGCTGCCAGCAGAAGGGAGCATAATTTTTAAAATTTATTTTCCTTCTGTTAACAGACAACAACAGAGGAGAGAATGCTAACATAAATTATTTTAAAAGAAAAGTTCAAGGCTTCTGCATGTATTTTGTGAAGAATGGAGACAAGTAATTTTTTCTCATTTGAGAACAAAGTTTAATGACTTTGCCTCCTTATAACGTCACAGGGTGTTACTTCACTAGCCAGAAACCTTTGTGGCTGGTGGCATCTTTGCCTGAGTTTTGCTCAGGCCTGCTGGGCTCATTCCATCCACACAGGCTGGAAGGCTGCACTTGCTGGTGCTACCAGCCTAGATCTCATGCCCGCCACCGGTGAGCCAGGTGCAGGGTGGTGAGGGGTGCATGAGTGAGCAAACATTGGGTCCAGCCGTGTTCAGAATTGGTGGGTTCCTGGTTTTGCTGACTTCAAGAATGAAGCTGCGGACCCTTGTGGTGAGTGTTACAGTTCTTAAAGACGGTGTGTCCAGAGTTTGTTCCTTCAGATGTTCGTGGTCTCACTGAGTTCAGTAGTGAAGCTGCATACTTTCACAATGAATGTTACAGCTCTTAAAGGTGGCGCGTCTGGAATTGTTTGTTCCTCCTGGTGGGTTTGTGGTCTCGCTGACTTCAGGAGTGAAGCTACAGACCTTCGCAGTGAGTGTTAGAGCTCTTAAAGGTGGTGCATTCGGAGTTGTTCATTTCTCTCAGTGGGTTCATGGTCTTGCTGGCTTTAGGAGTGAAGCTGCAGACCTTCACAGTGAGTGTTACAGCTCATAAAGGTAGTGAGCGCCCAAAAAGCGAGCAGCAGCAAGATTTATTGCAAAGTGCAAAAGAACAAACCTTCCACATCTTGGAAGGGGACCCAGTGGGTTGCCGTTGTTGGCTCGGGTGTCCTGCTTTTATTCCATTATTTGGCCCCACCCACATCCTGCTGATTGGTCCATTTTACAGAGAGCTGATTGGTCCATTTTACAGAGTGCTGATTGGTCTGCTTTGACAGAGTGCTGATTGGTGAGTTTACAAACCTTTAGCTGGACGCAGAGCACTGATTAGTGCATTTACAATCCTTTAGCTAGACATAAAAGTTCTCCAAGTTCCCTACCCGATTAGCTAGACACAGAGCGCTGATTGGTGCGTTTACAAACCTGTAGCTAGACACAGAGTGCTGATTGGTGTGTTTACAATCCTTTAGCTAGACACAGAGTTCTCCAAGTCCCCAGCAGACTCAGAAGCCCAGCTGGCTTCATCTCTCACAGTCACTGCAGCCAGGCCCGCCAGCTGCAGCAAGGTGGGCAGCTCCAGGTGCCGGCACTGGTGCTGGCTCCCTGTGAAGCTGCAGCTGGACCAAGTGTACCGCAAGTAGCTTCCACTGCTGACACCAGGGAATGCGGTGGTGCTTGGAAGCTTGGAGATGCCAGGAAACAGAGAGCCCCAAAGAGGGTATCACAGCCCTGGCTTGGGGAGCTCCTAGATCTGGGCTACCTGAAGTGCCACAGCTCTTTTTTCCTTTTCTCTTCACTTCTTCTTGTTGCCGGTAACATGGTAAGTGAGGGGTATGTTTCAGCCCTATTGTGTTACAGCTCTTTTAGTCCTGCAGTTTGGTGGGTATCAAGTTCTTGTTCTGCATCCAGGAAGAATGAGTTATGCAGACAACTGGAGGGTAAGGTGATGAGGTGCTTCATTGAGTGAAAGTACAGCTCTCAGGAGACCCAAAGTGAGTAGCTCTTTTCCACAGGCAGGTCATCCTGAGTGCAGCTCTCAGCAGAAAGGAGACCCACAGTGGGCAGCTTCTCTCTGCAGGCAGGTCATCCCGTGGAGTCTGCATCCCGTAGCTGACAGAAGACCTGCAGTGGGTAGCACCTATTCACACGCAGGTCCTCCAGACATCTGCCTGTGTCTGGCTCAGCCCAGGGGGTTTTATGGGCTTCAGAGGGGAGAAAGAACGTGCTGATTTGTCCATAAGCAGCCATGGGTGGGCCTGGAAAAAGCATCGTTAAGTTCTCACTCTGATCTGCAGAACTGGCAGCCCAGGCCCCAGGCTTCAGGCCCTCGCAGGCCCAAACGTGGGGCTCCACTGGGGATCCGCTCCTTCCTACCCAGGAGCCTGTCTACTTCTCACAGCCATCAAACTGCCGTTCCTGGCATTCAGTCTGTGCCGAGCAGTGCCTTCAGGCCCTTGCTGAGCCCCACTCAGCCTCCCTCGGCCTCCCTCCCGTGCTTCTTGATACCCAAAGTCTGGAGGGGGCTGAGGCGGCAGGGGACTGGCTTGTCAGTGCTGCATTAAGTGCCCGTACACCTGGCTGGGTGGTAACAGGGCCCTGGCTTGGCCTTAACTCTGCTCCAAAATCAGACTGGCTGCTGGGATCAGGGAAAGGGATCTCGCCGGGCAGCAGGAGTAGGCATTTGTGAGCCTGAAGGGGAAGCGGGGCTTCCCAGGCCACGAGAGCATAGGAATGCCTAGATCTGCAGCCATAGCCTAGGAGGGCAGAGGTCCAGCTTCTCCAACGCAGAAGGGGGCGGGGCTTCCATCTGTTCCGGGCTCCTGCAGGCTCTGTGGCATGCAAAGCCCCACTGTGTCTCCCCCACTGCAGCTGGTGTCTTCACAGCAGTAGCTCTAGACAGGGCGCTGCCATCAATAAATAAGTAAACCCTAAGGCCTAGTTTGGGAACCTAAGCTGCTAAGCAAAAATGTTATAAAAGGCTAATTACTCTGTGAGCAGGGGAAATCTTTCGAGATTATGTTGCCTTTAAAAATAAATTTATTTTTTCTTACGAATTTAGACTTTATTCCAGAAACTGTGTGTGTATATGTGTGTGTGTGTGAATGTGTATTTTTTTCAAGGTTTACACAGTGAAGACCTGAAAAGGACAGGAGTAGGGAGAAATCTTACTTACTCTTCATATTTTTGTGGAGATCTCGAAAGGTACCCAAGGTCCATAGTGATCTGATTTGCTGAAGAACCTTCATAGTGATATTCTAGAGAGAATAATTAGAACTCCAATAAATGTATGGTACATTCAGGATGGGAGAAAACTGCTTCAAGAAAACTTGTTGATTAGTGGAATTGAAGTTTTACTCAAGAGAGCAGTGGAGGATTGAAAAGGGGGTGCAGATTCCAAGGAGGAAAAAAAAGGAACACAGTCCTCAACATAGAGAAGTTGGACTAGGAAATGGAGAGAACCTTTGAAAAGACCTTTGCAAAGGATTTAACATTCTTCTGAATTTTTCCCTGGCCCAGGGTAAATATGTTAATAGCATATTTACCCTGTAGTTGCAAGAAGACTTTTCTCACTACATTGTTTTGCTAGCTAGATATCAAACTTCCAGTTTAAAAAAGTGTGTGATGTTAAGGAAAATTTAGAAACTGTGTAAGTAAGGGGTTAAACTCTTCTCAGACTACTCTGGACTGTATGGAGTTGGCAATATATTTTCAGTAGGAGCCATACTTTATTCATCTAGAAGCAGGCAACTGTGTGGACTAAGTATAATTGAAATAATTGAGACTCTCCCCAACCCCAAGTCACCTTCCCTAAACTTTACTTGAAGCAGAACCTCCTGGAAAGGGAGGAATGTACACATTGGTTGCTCATATAATGAAACATTAAGGCTTCTTGACATCAAGTAATTCCCAGCTGATCTGTTTTTAAATATCAGACAATTTATCTGAAATTTCCCCTTTTCCAATGTCACACCCTCTAAATTGTTCTCCCCAGAGATGGGAGAGTATCAAAGTGATATATCTGAAAATGCATAATTAATAATCTAATGTCCTAGCTTTAAAATTTCTTCATCGCTTATAATGACCCGCAGGGCATTATAATTCCAAGGCTTTCAAGAATCTTAACTCTTCCCTTTCTCTCATTATTTCTTTATCTTCTCCTTCAGGAAAAATCTCCTTTGGTCCATCACCCCTCCATCTTCTTAGGATACTGTAATTACTAATAGCAGCATCTATATTTTGTTGCCTTTATTTGTTTTTCTCCTCTGCTAGCCTGTGACCTTCAAGACAGCAAAAATTAGATCTTCTACCTCTATATTCTCAATATGTGGCTTGTAAACTAACAGAGTAATTAACAAGCAATATTTTATTGAATTAATTGACATGTAATCCTTCCTATGCCCCTCTTTTGTTAGTTATAAAACACCTTCCCCTGTATAATAGCTGTTCAGGTCCAGGTGATTTCATCATTCTCCCTTTTTAGTTAGTTGGGGTGAAGGCACTCTGATCAGTTGGTGGTGAGTGGAAGTGTTAAGTTCAATTGTAGTTAGAAATCATATTCCTAAAAGCGGAAACCGTTCACTTTCTGTTTCTACTTGCTGCAGATTAGAAAGCAGATAAGGTGCTGGTGACCTGGATTTGACTTTAATGAGGAGTCATCACTCTGGAAAAGGTAAAACAGATAGAAGGAACCTAGGTGCTTGGAAAACTTCATGGACTAATTTCCACTGCTCTTCTTGGATTGCTCACATGCCTCTGGACATAAGGGAGAAATATATTTTAGTAAAGGTTAGCCTATCCTCTAACTAGTATATCTGAGAGTGCATTGGATAAAATGCCTGTGTTTCTTCTTTTTTCTGTGATTGCACAGGAGTTCATTCTATTTGCTGATTTTAATTATCTTCAACAACCGCTCTGCATCTTTCTCATCAAGACAACTTCTCTAGGGTTGATCTTTAAAACATACAAGTATTTAATTTTGGAGATAAGGAGAAACATATTTTCTCTCTTTGGAGTTTTTGTCATAGTTCTTGCTTTTCTAATATTAAACAGAAAAAAATCCTTCAGCTAACATCTTGGTGACTAGAGACTAAATGGTTCTAAAACAATCTTTAGGTACACCATTCACACATATTTTCTAAAACTTTTACTCACATGCTTTTTAGCAAAATATCCTCACAACATTACTATAGTGAAGATCTAGCATAACTAGATCTATAGATAATACTGTATAAACTCTATGTAACAGGCTTGTTGAATTAATGAACATTTTCAGTTTTCTTTGTAGGCATGATAACTAATGTTGAATTTTTAATGATGGTAAGCTACTTTCTAGGAGACTTTGGGAGATCTACACCACCATTTGAGCTGCATGCTTAATAAGAGTCACTTTTACCTGTATATGCTAGTTAGGGGGTTGCATAACACCCTAAGAAAAAGTACTTAACTTTTTTTAGAGCCAGTTAAAATCACTGACTCTGGAGTTGGAGAATTTATACTTAAGTTGTGGGCTGCCACGTGCTAATTGTATAGTCTTGGGAAAGTTACTTCTCTGTTTTAAAGTATTTCCTCATTTATTAAATAGAATTAATGATAGTAAATATGTCATTGGGTTCTTGTGAGGAATAAATGTGTTAATACAAATAAATCTCCTAAAGCAGTGTGTTAAAAGTATTCACTATGAAAAATTGGCAATAAATAAGAGTACTCAACAAATGTTAGCTAATTATAATCATGTAATTTAATTAACTGTTGCATAAACTAATGAAATTCAATAATGCAAAGAAGTTGTATCTATGAAAATTAAGTTGAATGCTTTGGAATCACCCCGGAAACATAAATGATCCACACCCGCACTGATACATACACACTCGCACACACACGCACACACCCCAAACCCACACATACAAAATTAAGTCTGGCCAGGGAACTGTAAACGTTAGGGGAAGAAATTCATGATATTCCATATGGATTCTGCATTCAAATTGTTTTGCAACTAATCTTAAATAGCCCAAAATGAATACATAATTAATGTTTATTTCCTAATTTATTTTTATTTTGTAGAGATGGGGTGGGTGGTATAGGGGTTCTCACTATGTTGCCCAGACTAGTCTCAAACTCCTGTTCTCAAGAGACCCTCCCACTTTGGCCTCCCAAAGTGCTGGGATCACAAGTGCAAGCCACCACACCCAGAAAATTAATGTTTTCTTACACTAAAAAGATAATCAGACTTCCCGTCTGCAGAGCCATACTCACAGAAAAGGTCTTGGTCCCACTGCAAAGAAGTAATGAATAAATGCACATTAATATATTTTGGGTTATAGTAAAATATGAGGTACAAGTAATCCCCCCTTATCCATGGTTTCACTCTCTGTGGTTTTAGTTATCCATGGAACTGTACAATGAGATATTTTGAGAGAGAGAGAGATCACATATCCAAAATCTTTATTGCTGTATGTTGTCATAATAGTTCTATTTTGTTATTAGTTATTGCTATTCTCTTACTGTGCCTAATTTATGAATTAAACTTTATCACAGGTATGTATGTATAGGAGAAAACATCATATATGCAGAGTTGAGTACTATCTGAGGTTTTAGGCATCCACTATAGGTCTTGGAATGTATCTCTCATGGATAATGGGGGACTACTGTATGTATATTTTCTTTAACAAATTATCTCATGAATCAAAATAATTACCAGTCAAATGACCAACAGTGCTTCTATGTTGCCTTTCTCTTTTAAAATGACTTAACCCTATTCTCTTTACTCAACCAGTTCCCATTACCTTATCCTATGTCATTTCTGTTGTTTTTTTCCTCTAGGTTTAAAGAGAAGACATTCACTTTCCAAAATTTTGTTTAAAATATAACATTTTTTTCTTTTTTACATTAGATATGTTATAATTGGAAGAAGAAAGTAGTTCCAGAGATTAGGTAATGACAAAATTACGAAAACAGCAAAAATGGAGTAGATGGATTCTGAATTTATTCAGGTATATAAATTGCCTAACTGACCACTCCAAATCTCTCCTACTTAGATATTAAAATTCTAGTCTATTTAAATTCTATTCTTAGGGGAATGACAAAAAAATGAGAAGACTAAAATCACATTTTAGTTTTCCTGACAATTGCAATAATTGTCATTCAT
This sequence comes from Hylobates moloch, assembly GCF_009828535.3. Lineage (NCBI taxonomy): Eukaryota > Metazoa > Chordata > Mammalia > Primates > Hylobatidae > Hylobates > Hylobates moloch. Next base: position 77,049,705 of record NW_026652291.1, read on the forward strand.
CATATTTATTATTTTAAACCAAATTCGCCCATTTGTTTAATATAGTAATACTTGAAAAGGAATTTTCTTCTATTTATATCAAACATTCTATGTTAAAATTAACTATGTAGAACTTGAGATTTAAAAATGAATATTTGAAAATTCTAATTTTTATCACATTAGTATGTACAAAGAAGTGTAAAATAAGCTCTCCCATTTCAAAGACAATCTTTTTCTTGGCCATTTTGTTAATCCATTTTTAGCTCCATTCCTGGCACATATTAAGTACTTTTTAAACATTTGTTATATAGATGAATGAATAAATAAATAAATGGAGATGTGGCCACTACCCTGAAAGAGATTACCATCTAGGAAAAAAGAGATACAAGTACAAGCAAAAGATTACTAAATAAACAACTTAGGTCCTAAATGCCAAATAAATAAAACCAAAATGTGCTAAAATATACTCAATCAATGTTGAAATATTTTGGAATAAATAATGATGGGAGACTGTGGAACCTTCTTCTGTGGAGTACTCTACTGAAGAACAGAAGTTGTCAACAATTTATGACAATTGAGTTCCAATACAAATAAATGGCACGAGGGAGACATTGTACTTCATAGTAAAATGGAGTGCATATATTCAATATTTTAATAATTTGAATTAAAATCTCTTATGTTGTCCTTAAAATATTGAAAATTCTAAATTAATATTAGCACTTGTGAATTTAATTTTTAAAAGAAATTTTGCATGGAATTAGATATCTAAATATTCAGATATCTAAATAATGAAATACATTTACCTAGTATTAGGAGGGTTATAGGAAAGGTTGGCTTTAAATTTTTAGTGTTTACATTGCCTACTTTTCATTACTGTTATTTGATTATGCAAATTCATAAGCTTTATCAATAGAATTTTCTTCTGAATTAAATTTTGCAGTGGACATTTTGTCTTCAATTAGTTTTGGATGTTTTCCAGAGCAGATACTAGAAAAATGGTTTTAGCTTTTACAGTGCTGATGCACACATCAACAATGTTCATTTCCCATGTGTTTCAAATGATAAAGGCACCTGGACAATTAGTTTCTCCTGCTTCATCAAATAGATCAAAATGTTTTATTATAGTTTATAGTTTTTTGAATCTTGGCAAAAGACAGTAGACTGTATACTCTGGTTTGTGTTTAACTGTTATCTAATAGGGAATATATTGTTTGTAAAAGGTTATAGTTGTAATATGACTTGTAAAATGACAGACATCATAATTCTTATTTTGTAAATAAAAAGTTTCCACTTATGCTATTTATAATAAAGTCAGAACTAGTTTTCAAATATTTAAATTATGCATTTCATATTTTTAAAAAGTTTTATTATGTAAGTTATTAATAGAAGGTGATAGTTATAGAGTTAATAACAATGTCAGGTCAAAATTTACTTGGAGATTTTGTCCTTGATGGCAATTTAATTAGTCGAGGGATGAAACTAGTAAGTTGCAAAAGAATTTCTTCTAAATCAATGGTATGTGGGAGTATGGTTGATAAAATTCATACTTTTTTTTGACAAACTCAAAATGTCAAAAACAAAGCAAAGCAATTATGCCAGATATGTCTGTAAGAAGAAAAGTAGTTTTTTGATGATGGCCTTTTAAAAATTAAGGTTTCAAGAGAAGATGGGATATTTTTAAAAGCTTTCCAACCAAAATTAAAGAAAGATGTTATGCATGCGCGAACAGAAGCATGATGATAATTGATTATTTTTTTTCCTCTACTGTGTCAGGATTTAGAAGTCCAACATAGTGAATCTGAAAATGGTGGCCAGAAGGATTTTTCTTTCTGTTTGCTACTGAGCCTCTACAGGCTTTATTACCACTACCTGAAACCATGTATTTCCTGGTAATAAAAGTAGGTTTTTTAAATTTACTTTTTTTTTTCAAAATAGTAGTAAGCAAGAGCAATTCTCAAAGTCTATTTATAATTTTAATACTAAGTAGTTGAATATGGTCTCAATCAGAGATTCTAAACGTATAATATACTCAAATATAAAGGTTATTTTTCTGATTCATATAATAAATGTATGATAAATGTCCCATTTGCTTTGTTAACTGAGTTGTATCAAGACAACCTCAAAGATTATTCATCAGCACTAGGTATTTGTCCATAGAAAATACTTTTGGGTCAATTATAATAATATATAAGAATGTAGTTGTTACTTTATTTTGGATAATCTTCAAGTAGACACCTTGTCCAAATGAGAATTCTCATAATTGGCCTTGATTCATCCTCCCTCATTAGCTACAACTAAATATTCCTATTGATTTTACTTCATACTTTTCTGTGCTTAAACTCCATTTTTAAATTTCTAGTGTCTTTGCTTCTACCTAATTCAATCCTCTTTCAAAATCTTGCAAAGATTATTTTTCCAATAGCTTCCTATTGCTTCCCTTTTCCAGGTATGTCAGCCCATTCCATGCTTTGACATCAGGGTAACAAAAAATTAATTTATCAGGCTACTGTCACACTAAAAATTTGGGCAGTTCTATAATAATGTTTCAGGCCATGGTTCTGTGGAAAAAATAATAAACTTAATGGCAATTTTGTAGGTATTTAAATTCCCTAAGCTGGTTTTAACACTAATATGTAAAAAGCTTATTACAATGAGAAAAAAAGCTGAACTAACCAAAAATGAACTATTTTTTTTTTTTTTTGGACTCATCAGGGAACTAAGGTCACAAGGCAAACAGTCACCTTGAAATCTGGAAAGACAAGGAAAACTGAGGTCTGGTTTTCTGGTTAAAGCAGAAGCCACTGAAGCAATACACAGAAAATGACATTTGAATGTAATTTTGATGAATTGCTGCAGCCTGGGTGTGGACTAGCATGACAGAAGCTCCTGGGAACCACAGGCTTAGGGAGTCCTAACATTTTTATGGGTTTTAACTCTAGGAACCCCATCAGAGTTTCACTGTGAAGATTTGAGAAATATCCCCTAGTGGCTCTGGCAAAGGTTGGAGGAAAAGTTACCATGTAAAATATGCCTAGAACATTTCCCATAACAAAGGCTGACTGTCCCTGGGGAAGAAAAAGCAAACCAAAAACCCTTATCAAAGTCTTGTTCCACCTGAGGTAAAGATAGTTTTCTGATTTCATCCACCTATCACTTCCCACCTCACCTAAGAGAAGAAGTTAAGAAACATTAGTGAAGGTCACAACGCTGGGACACAGGTCCATTAAAAGACATTTTAATTATAAGACTATGGAGAGCTTCCCCTCTCTCATATCTTACCAGTCCACCAACAGGGTTCGAGTATAACATTGGATTGCAGCTGGCAGATTTGCAGGACATGGATTATATCTAAAAAGGGGAGCCCAAAGGCAACAGGGGATACAAGAAAACTAAAGAAATTTAAAGTCTATAACACCTACAACTACAGCAAACATTAAATGTAGCCCAAGTCCTACCCCGATTAAAATAAATCCTCAGACTAAAGGCATATTTATGTCAGTTCCTATCGCCAGATAAATCATGTTTATTGTTCAACAGAAAAGTTGTTGTTTAAAGAAAAATAAAAAAAATAAAATCATCTAAAGAGGTGAAGCAAAAATCAGAACTAAAATTAGACACCGGTATTGGAATTATTAGAGAATTTAAGATAACCATAATTAAAATGTTTAAGGTTTTGATAAAAAAGTAAACAACATGCAAAAAATAATGGGTAATGTAAGCAGAGAAATAAAATCCTAAGAATGAATAAAAAGAAAATCCTAGAAATAAAAAATATGAAGAGAAATGAATAATGCCTTTGAAGAGCTCATCAGTAAACTGGACATAAATGAAGAAATAATCAATGGGCTTGAAGATAACCCCATAGAGAGATTCTATGTTAAAAGAGAAATAAGAATTGGAAAAAGTGATCCAGAACTTTCAATAGTTGTGGGACAATTTATAAATGTATAACATGTGTATAATTGGATTACAAAAAGTGGATGAAAAAGAGATCAGAACAGAGTAGATATTTGAAGTAATAATGGCTAAGTTTTCAAAATTAATGGCAGACATCTAGCCACAGATCCTAGAGGCTCAGAGAACACCCAGAAGTATAAATACCAAAAATTTACATCTAAACATGTCATATGCAAGCCACAGAAAACTAACTATAAAGAGAAAATCTTGGAAAAAAAAAAAAAAAAAACAGACCTTCTTAGACAAACAAAAACAAGTAATTTATTGCCAAGGAACCAGCCCAAAGAAATGTTAAAGAAGTTCTTCAGGGAGAAGAACAATGATACAGGTTAGAAACATTATATGTATAAAGAACAGGGAGAGCATCAGAGAAGAAATAAATGAAGCTAAAACAAAATCTTTTATTTTATTCTTAATTGATATAAAAGAGAACTTCATTTACCATAATATTAAAGAAAATATATTTGATGACCATAGCATATAAATAAGTGAAATAAATGAATGAGATCAATGTCACAAGTGATAGAAGGAGAGGATTAAGAATACTCTGTTATAAAGTATTACATGTGAAGCAGCATAGTCTTATTTGAGGGTGGACTTAGATTGGTTAAGGTACATTATAGCCTCTAGGGAAGTCAATAAAAATGTTATTTTTTAAAAATATAATTAATATTCTACAAGAAGATATAAAATAAAATTATATAAAATACTCATTAAAACCTGAGAAGACAGAAAAAGAGAAAAAAAGAAACAGAACAAGTGCAATGAATAACAGTTAAAAACATGGTCGATAATCATGACTTTAAATGCAAATGGTCTAAATACAGAAATTTATAAAAACAGATTGTCAGAATGGATAAAAACTACCAGCAAATATTCTGTCTATAGGAAATGACTTTAAATATAAGGCTCAGATAGGTTAAAAGTAAAGGGATGGGGAAAGATACATCACACTAACAGTAATCAGAAGAAAGCTGTAGTAGTTATGTATAAATTTCAGACAAAACAGGCTAGAGAACAGAACATTCATCAAAAAATTAATCAGATAATGAAGGTCATTATATAATTTTAATGGGTCTATTCTCTAAGAAGACATAACAGTACTTAATATGTATGCATCAAAACTTTCTTAGCTTGATTCCTCATGTATAAGATAGGAAACATAAAACATCCCTCAGAGGATTTTTAATATTAAAAATATGTAAATTGACCATTCATTTAATATATCTAATTTTTTTGGCATGGTGTACTTGATATTCACAATGTGTTGTCACTTTCTACTCTCAATTAATTCTACTCTTTCCCAAACATGCTTCCTGCAGCCATGTCAAATGCTAATGGTTTTGTGAATAGCCCCACGTATGTTCATATATGAACTTTTTCACATGTAATTTATTCTGCCACCAGACTCAACCTGTTTATCCTATGAAATCTTTACAATCTTGCAAGAAATTGATATAGAATTAATTCCTAGGCTCTCAGTGTTTTCATAGAGATTATAGTTAACTTTAATATAACTTATTTCATTGCATTGTGTGCCATTCCCTATATCCTTTTTTCCCATTGTAATGAAAGTTCCTGATGTAGAGGTACTGTATGGTATTTTACCTTTTGTCCTTTGCACTTAGCAAAACAACTTGCACAAGACAGTACTTACTAATGAAATAACGCTATATTCTCATGATTTCCTATTGACACAATGGATTTACATTTGAGGCCTTTAGCATGGATTATTTTTCTTTAAATTTGATCTCTGTTTTCTCTCAAAGGCTTATAAACTCTTACCATTCATGATCTTGCTCACTATAACACTGATATGCTTTCTTCTAAATGTTTTATAATTTTAGCATCTATATTTAGGTTTATGAGTCATTTCGAATTAACTTTTATGTTGAATGCATCAAGAAGAGGAGATTTATTTTTTCATCTATTCTTTATTCAGTTGTTCCAATACACCAATTGCTGAAAAGATTTTTTTTCTCCACTGAATTACATTGTTGCCTGTCGAATATAATTCAGTTGTATCTATGCAGAGCTATTTCTGGGCTCTCCTTTGTTTCATGTGTCTATTTGTTTATCTTATGCCCATATCACAGACTTGGTTGGTGTAGCTTTATAATAAGTCTTGAAGTCAGATTTTACAAATCCTCAAATTTTCTTTATTTTTCAATAATGTTTGACTGTTCTATCTAGATTCGTTATAGTTCCATACAAATGTTAGCGTTTGTTTTTCAGTAATGGCAGAAAAGCCTCCTCAGATATTGATTGAAATTGCATGCCATCTTTGATTAAGTTGGGAATAATTGATATCTTTACAATATTTATTTAGGTCATCTCTAACTTTTCTCAAGAAAGTCTTCCTGTTTGCAGAGTAGAGGTCTTGCTCAGCTTTTATTATATATGGCCCTAAATGTTATATTTTTTGTAATATAATGAATGATACTGATTTTTAAATTTTATTTTGCGACTGTTTTTGCTAATTTGTAGAAATACAACAGATTTTGTATTGATCCTAAATCCTGAGACCTCACTGAATTCACATATTACATCTAGAATTTTTAATATATTAATATTTCCTAGATGTAAATAATTTGGTCGTCTGCAGAAAAAAAAATACTTACTTTTTTCCTCCCTTGTTACTTTTCCCTCTCTTTCTTCTTTGCTCCTTTGCTCACTCCATTTCTTCCTTATTTTTACTTTAATGCAATATCTAGGGCCTTTGAAAAGTACAATGTTGAATACAAATGGTGAAAAAGTATTCTACCTTTCCTTGTCTCCAATCTTAGTGGTGGTGAATGTCTAATAGTTCATCAGTAAGTGTGATGTCAGCGGAAAGGTATTCACAGATTGCTCAAATTTTCAAATTGAGGAAGTTTTATTTCTAGATCCTGAGAATTTTTATCATTAATGAGTGTTAGATTTTGTCTAATGCTTTTTTGCATCTGGTAAACAACGTGATTTATCTTTTTTATTCTTGTTAATGTGATACATTACGTTCATTGATTTCTGAATGTTAATATAACCTTGAATTCTTGGCATAAACTTCAGTTAACAATGATATATTTTCTAATTACACATATGCTAAGTTGCCTTGTATTTTCCCACTGGTAATTGGCTTTCTGATCAGTTGCTTTTTTTTTCCTCTGTACTTCCTTTAAGATAACATCTATTGACCTGTCTTTAAATTCACAGATTGTTTCTTTTTCAGTTCAATTCTCATGTTAATCCCATTTTGTATTGCAGATGACAGAATTTCTATATTCTAATAGTTTTATTTTCTCTATTGAGATTCACCATCTGTTTATTGATACTTTCTCTTTCTGTCAATTCTTGTACTTATTTAGTAGTTATTTTAAAGTTCATGTTTGCAAGTTCCAATATGTAGTTTATCGATGAGTTAGATGCTTTTGATTTTTTTTCCTTCATTTGGAAGTCCAGTTTTTGCTTGTTCACATAGCTTATAATTCTTATACTGCATATCAGACATTGTGTGTAGAAGAACTAGGAAGGTCAGAGTACACTGTTGTTTAGTTGTGTTTCTCCAGAGTGTACGAACATTATTTGTGTCTGTTGGTTAAACTGAGAAAGTAATCATTTAATTTGTGCCAGTTGTTGAATGACTGACATCAACTGAGTTAAAAAGCTTTAAGATTAAGCTCATTTCGGCCTGAGGCAGTGGCTCATGCCTGTAATCCTAGCACTTTGGGAGTCCGTGGCAGGTGGATCACCTGAGGTCGGGAGTTTGAGACCAGGCTGACCAACATGGAGGGACCGCATCTCTACTAAAAATACAAATAAAACTAGCTGGGCATGGTGATGCATGCCTGTAATCCCAGCTACTCAGGAGGCTGAGGCAGGAGAAGCGTTTGAACCCGGGAGGCGGAGGTTGCAATGAGCCGAGATCGCGCCACTGCATGCCAGCCTGGGCGACAGAGCGAGGCTCCGTCTCAAAAAAATCAAAAGCATCCAAATCACTGAAAAAAAGAAAGAAAGAAAAAAAAAAGGTTAAGCTCATTTCTGGCTAGTCCAGTCCAAGACATCCAGTTTTGTGGCTGCAGGTTGCTGCTGGGAGCTGCCACTGCTATGGTGCAGTTACTCTGTTTTATTAGAATTTGAATGTGGGGTCTAGAGAGGTACTGCCATCACATTTACAGTTCCTGAAACTATTAGAATAAGTGTTAGAGTTTTTCAAATATGTAAGTTATATGTGTTTCAATCTCAACATCATTGTCTTGGCCGGGCGCGGTGGCTCACGCTTGTAATCCCAGCACTTTGGGAGGCCGAGGCGGGCGGATCACGAGGTCAGGAGATCGAGACCACAGTGAAACCCCTTCTCTACTAAAAAATACAAAAAATTAGCCGGGCGTGGTGGCAGGCGCCTGTAGTCCCAGCTACTGGGAGAGGCTGAGGCAGGAGAATGGCGTGAACTCGGGAGGCGGAGCTTGCAGTGAGCCGAGATTGAGCCACTGCACTCCAGCCTGGGCAACAGAGCGAGACTCCGTCTCGAAAAAAAAAAAAAAAGTCATTGCCTTTATTACTTCAGCGAAACTGAAGAGGAATGAGATCAGGAGAAGTGTTACACCCCCCAAAATTTTGTATTCCTGCCTACTTAACAGTTGTCAATATCTTGTCAGGTCTCTTCTGAATTGGGTATAGTTTCTGGATTTTTTGAATGTTTGTCTAGACCTAGACCGAGACCTAGTGTTTGCCCAGAGCTGTTGAAGGAAGCTGATTGCCCGTGAATGCTTCAGTGGAAACCTGTTCATCAAGTCTTTCTTGTATCTGCCACTAATAAATAACCCTATAGACTGATAAAATTTTCAAATATTTTCCAGTTTTTTTCTTGGTATTACCATAGAGGTAAAGTTCTTCTTTATTCTTTTACACCAAAACAGGAAGTAGGTCTATGGAATATATACATTTGGTTTGAGTGTTAATTTGTCAAATGTGGCCTCTGAAGAGTCTATAGAGCCTTATTATGCAGCAGTAAATATTCCTTTAGACCCAGTCATATTTTCAAGGTAGATATGTTCAGCATGTTTACATTCCATAATTTATGAAGCTTTTCCACTAAAAAAATAATCCAGATAGTCTATTGTGGAAGAGCAAGCTTGGATCCACTAACAAAGATGAAGCAAATATAAATTAAAATCGGTTTTCAGCATGGTGTGCAGTTATGTGGAAAGCAGGGGAAGAGAAGAAAAACTAGCTGTGAACGAAGGGAGATTAAAAAAAAATTGACACTAATATTTCAGTGGCATAACACTACTGTTCAATCAAAGAACCAAGGAAGATTTCTTAAAGATTGGTAGATATATGGAAGTATATCAGTGTTTTAGCGAGAAAATATATAACTACATGGGTGAGGGCATCTGCACTGTGGTGTAGAGGTCACTGATGTAGACTCCAGGTAACCTAAAGGTGTGCAATATTGCTAGAATGTATTTTCAGAATTTAACATAGAGTAAATATTTTTAAATGTTTTTCAAATTTAAAAAATACATATTTGTAATAACAGTATAAAATAGCACAAAAATAGCACAAGTTTTATTAAGTCAGAAATATTTACCTTTCATCCTCTGAGCTATTTAGTGTTAACAATTTTGTGGATATCTTTGAACACCTTTCTACCTGCTTACATGTACATAAACAATATTTTACACATAAAGAGAGTGTTTAGAGAGAAAAGTTCGAGCTATTTCTTTCAACCAAAGTCTGAACATACTGCATACATTTCCTTGCAACATTAAATCATGGAAGTCTGTAAATTCAGAGATAGCTAGAAGTTCTGTATGACTTTTATTATGAACTACTATGCTACTTATTTCCTCATTCTGACCCCCGCACACTGTCTCGTATTCTAGCCACATAAACCTCCACTTCAGTACCCTCATAATTCATATTAACAACTTGGTGGATATCCGTCTGTACTTTGCCTCATGCAGCTGAACCTTATATAAGCACATACCCTCACAGTATTTTAGATACTTAGATAGATGTAAGTGTGCCAAGTTTTTTGTTTTTTTATGTTTCTTTATAGTGTCATAATAACAATTACTCAGACCCTAGAACTTTCTTTGAACTGCACAGTGACCATCTAATTCAACAATACCTTATGGAAAACAACTCAGAACAAATTTTATATTGTAATTTACGTTTTTGATAGTCTCATATGACATAGTGTGACTCTATCATTATTTAGCCATTATCTTACTTAGTATGTGATCATTTTGTTTTTATTTATTTATAACTACAAATAATTCTGTGATAAAAATTTTGGGGTATATGTGTTTAGGTACTGGCACTTTTATTTCTATAGGATAGAAATCTGAAAGTGGGGTTGCTAATTATGTACAAAGTTATTATAGTGGATGTTGCTAGATTTAGTTTCCAAAGAGCCATAACAATTTATATTTTTCACCCACAATGTGAATTGTCTTAAATCCCAACCAGCAGTAGGTACTATAATCTTTTTTTTAACTTTTGTCATTTTGGTACATGTAAAACGAGTTCACAGCTATTTTTTAGTGTGCTTTGCTGACAACTAGGCAGTTCGAGCATCTCTTAACATATGTGTTATTACGTGATGTTTTTTCCTTCTGTAACTTACATTTCAATGCATTTTATTCTTTTTCTGCTGTCATTATATTTTTCTTGTCAATTTTTAGGAGTTCTTTGTATAGATAGCTAAGAGCTCTTAATTGTAGATAAGATATTGTACATTCTTGTATACCTGAGTTTGTGGCCTATAAAACAACAACAAAAAGAAGCACTACATATATGAATAGGTAGGACATATGAGTATGCCTGGGACTGTCTCAGTTTGCTCCTGTCTACCCAGTTTTACGTCCTGGCTAATGCCCCTTTTTATTCTCTTTTTTTTTTTTTTTTTTTGAGACGGAGTCTTGCTGTGTTACCCAGGCTGGAGTGCAGTGGCGCGATCTCGGCTCACTGCAAGCTCCGCCTCCCGGGTTCAGGCCATTCTCCTGCCTCAGCCTCCGGAGGAGCTGGGACTACAGGCGCCCGCCAAGACGCCCGGCTAATTTTTTGTATTTTTAGTAGAGACAGGGTTTCACCGTGTTAGCCAGGATGGTCTCGATCTCCTGACCTCGTGATCCACCCGCCTCCTCGGCCTCCCAAAGTGCTGGGATTACAGGCTTGAGCCGCTGCGCCCGGCTGTCCGTTTTTTATTCTCAAAAGTTTTCTTGTGTAAGCTATGTGGTTACCTTAGATATAAGTAACATTTTAAGGAACCAGAGATGTTCAAACAAGAGAAAATAACATTCTTGCTTACATGTATAACATGTGTGTACTGACATAATAAACATAGACACACACATACATATCTTTATATACACACAGGCATACGGACACACACACATATCTATATACCTATTTTTCTTTTACCGTTATAGACACAATTGTGTCCAGAATCGGTGGGTTCTTGGTCTCGCTGACTTCAAGAATGAAGCTGTGGACCCTCACGGTGAGTGTTACAGTTCTTAAAGATGGTGCATCCAGAGTTTTTCCTTCTGATGTTCGGACGTGTCTGGATTCCTTCTGGTGGGTTCCTGGTCTCGCTGACTTCAGGAGTGAAGCTGCAGACCTTCGCCGTGAGTGCTATAGTTCATAAAGGCAGCGGGTCCGGAGTTGTTCTTTCCTCCCGGTGAGGGTGAGTTCGTGGTCTCCCTGGCTTCAGGAGTGAAGCTGCAGACCTTCACAGTGAGTGTTACAGCTCATAAAGGCGGTGCAGACCCAAAGAGTGAGCAGCAGCAAGATTATTGCAAAGAGCGAATAAACAAACCTTCCACAGCCTCGGAGGGGACCCAAGTGGGTTGCCGGTGCTGGCTGGGGCAGCCTGCTTTTATTCCCTTATCTGACCCCACCCACATCCTGCTGATTGTTCCATTTTACAGAGGGCCGATTGGTCCGTTTTGACAGGATGCTGAATGGTGGGTTTACAAACCTTTAGCTAGGCACAGAGTGCTGATTGGTGCGTTTACAATCCTGTAGCTAGTCAGAAAAGTTCTCCAAGTTCCCACCCCACCAGAAGCCCACCCTGCTTCACCTCTCACTGGCAGTCTCTGGGGACTTTGTGGCACCTATCCAAGGTACTCCCGCAGCCCAGAGGGAGCTCATCCCAGACAACCAAGAGGAAAAGAGGGAAAGGGAGGAAGAGACAGAGACCCGCCGTTGTGGACAACCAGGACCTAGCCCCCCCGCCACGCATGAAGCCCAGCAGGCTCCGCGCGGCACCCACCTGGAAGCCCCGCCTGTCCATGAGGGCCGTGCGCAACCCCGGTTCCCACCCGCGCCTGTCCCTCACACCTACCGAGGGGCACCGTCCCGCGCCTGTCCCTCCACACCTCCTCCCGAGGGCCGTGCGCAACCCCGGTTCCCACCCGCGCCTGTCCCTCCACACCTCCTCCCGAGGGCCGTGCCCAACCCCGGTTCCCACCCGCGCCTGTCCCTCCACACCTCCTCCCGAGGGCCGTGCCCAACCCCGGTTCCCACCCGCCTGTCCCTCCACACCTCCTCCCTAGAGGGCCGTGCCCAACCCCCGTTCCCACACCGCGCCTGTCCCTCCACACCTCCTCCCGAGGGCCGTGCCCAACCCCGGTTCCCACCCGCGCCTGTCCCTCACACCTCCTACCGAGGGCCGTGGGCAACCCCGGTTCCCACCCGCGCCTGTCCCTCCACACCTCCTACCGAGGGCCGTGGGCAACCCCGGTTCCCACCCGCGCCTGTCCCTCCACACCTCCTCCTGAGCAGAGGGAGCCTGCTCCAGCCTCGGCCAGCCCCAGAGAGGGCCCCCTACAGCGCAGCGGCGGGCTGAAGGGCTCCTCAAGCGCGGCCAGAGCAGATGCCGAGGCAGAGGAGGCGCCAAGAGTGAGCGACGGCTGCTGGCAGGTTGTCACCTCTCACAATGAATAGAACTAAGCCGCTGTGTGGGAAACAAAGGATGATTCCTTACTCTAAAGAGAAAATACGTACAATTCTTTCTTTGGGCCGCTTTGGGAGATGAGTTCACTGTTTGTTTTTTCTTGTTTGTTTGTTTTTTTATTATACTTTAGGTTTTAGGGTATATGTGCACAATGTGCAGGTTTGTTACATTTGTATCCATGTGCCATGTTGTTTTGCTGCACCCATTAACTGGTCATTTAGCATTAGGTATATCTCCTAATGCTGTCCCTCCCCCCTCCCCCCACCCCACAACAGTCCCCGGAGTGTGATGTTCCCCCTCCTGTGAGTTCACTGTTTTAGGCCATCAATTTTACATTTATATTGGGTGGGGCTAATATAATGGAATAAAGTCCTCCAGAAATCTAGGATGACTTTTGTAGTCTACCTTTTATAATTCCACATGACTGGAATAATAGAAGCAACTTTGAAAATAATTAAAAGAGGTTTGGATATTCTGTAGAGTAAGTGATGGGCATTACAGGTCTTGGAGTATAACAGGATTCTAATTCTCGCAAGGCTATTTGCTTCCTGTGTGGCCTTGGGAACATTACTAGGCTTCTCTAAGCCTTGAATTTCTTCTTTTGTAAAATGATAAAATAGTGGTTACTCCATATAGTAATTGTAAGCTTTTTGTTGTTGTTGTTGTTGTTGTTGTTGTTTTGAGACAGGGTCTCACTCTGTTTCCCAGGCTGGAGTGCAGTGGCGCAATCTTGGCTCGCTGCAGCCTCTGACTCCCTGGTTCAAGTGATTCTCATGCTTCAGTCTCCCGAGTAGCTGGGACTACAAGCGTGTGCCACCACGCCTGGGTAAGTTTTTTTGTATTTTTAGTAGAGACGGAGTTTTGCCATGTTGGCCCGGCTGGTCTTGAACTCCTATCCTCAGGTTATCCACCTGCCTCGGCCTCCCAAAGTGCTGAGATTACAGGCGTGAGCCACTACACCTGGCCAGTAATTGTGAGTTTTAAACAAGTTTGTTAACATGAAGTATGTAGTATGCATCTTAATATTTTGTATGCAGTATCCATCAATTTGTTACCAAAACACCGGGGGTTTGGTCTAAGTTCTCCTGCTTTCCACACAGAAAGCCAATTATGAGATGAGAATTCTCAGGGAACAAAGGCTTTATTTGGTGCTGCAGCTCAGGAGATGCAAGATCAGTCTCAAATCCATTTCCCTGATCTACTAAAACTGGGAGTTTATGTAGTGGGGGAGGAATATAACTATATTTGGGTAAACAGGACTTAGAGAGGGCTAAGGAAGAGGAGTTGGTCAGCAGGAAGCAGGTGGTTGGATAGGCAATCCTGATGAGTGAGGAGTATGGTATCTCATTGTCCCGATGCTGTGATCTGGTAAGTTTCACTTCCTTGATACTATGTAGGGGGCATGAGGGTTGGTTTCCTGAGAAAGGAACTCAGACAAGACAAATGTTAATTTTTTTTTTTTTTATTTTAAGACTGGGAGGGTAAATTTCTATGTTCATTCAAAAGAAACCATAAACTTCAGTTCACTGGGATCATTGAGCCAGTTTCAAATTTATGAGGACTGCTCATATTAATACCCTTAGCTGTGATATATTAAGAGTACTTAGTAATGTTCTGCACTAGACAACAGAGCTCTCTGTGGGTCACTGTTGACATTTTGAACTTTGATCTCTTATAGCAGCCTGCTTCTCGTGGGGTCACACAGTAAGGTTAGTTAAAAGAAAGTCAAAAGACTATATTACTTAAAGTTTTCTTAGCTATGGAAGCAAATAATTAAATGAAACACCAACCAACTGTCTTGTATAAAAACAACTTGGCTTCAGTGCTTTCATATCCCATGCTAAATTGCGTTTGAGGTCATTCCTGAATAACATGAGCTTAGAGATACCTGTTTTATCAGGTCCTCTTCTCTATTTTAGAAAACAACAGTAACAAAAACAAAAACTCAAGAAACAGGAATGCAAGCTCTACATTTTGTTAAACTAAAGACATCTCTTAGTCGTAACAATCAGATATAAAAAAGTGCTGCCACAGGGGCAAGAGTGATGCTGAGAAGGTCTTTAATGGCTACAAATGTTGGATCAAGCTGACTGAGCAGTTCTTACACCGAGAAGCAAAACAACAACCTTTTGTTTCAAGAAACAGGTATGTGTTTCAGGCTGAAAGCTTCATATGATTTTTTTTTTTCCCATGGGTACCAGGGAAGGAAGAGTAAGTGCACTGGAAATGTGACGTGGAAGGAGATCCTGTATTATACGTAGGACTACAGCTCTAAATCTCTTTTTAATGGGAAGAAATAAAGTTAAGGCATCCTGGACATTCAGACAATCCTATATTATAACCTAGGGAGAATTCTTGCTAGTTTGTAATATTACTTTAGTTCCTGTCTAATAAGAATGTGAAAAATGCTGATACAGAAAGATTTCTTTGCATTCAAAGACAAGTTATTATCAAAAAAGGAGCCAGTGCAAATATACTACACGGAGAAAGGAAAGAAATGGCAAGACTGAAACATATGCAAAAATAAATGTAAGAAGAAAACTCTTGGAAAAATTTGTCAGTTATCCAGTAAACTGTGATTAAATATACCAGTGTGAATGAGCACAACTCAATGAAACCATCAAAAATTCATGGCAGAGAAACAAAAGGCTAGGGAGATATGGTGCCACCACAGGCATAGAAATAGCATGAGAAACAGGAGCCAGGAAATACTTAGAGGATAAAAATAATCATAGGAAGTTAACATTGACAATGACACAGTGACATATATGAAAAGAAATATTATGGAAATATAATGACAGTCATGAAGGGCAAGATTGAAAAACATGAGTGGAAAGCAATGAAAATGAGCAAATTTTAAAGGATTTGAAATAAACAAGTATGTATGGAAGACAAATGATCCTATATTAAATATAATTAATGTCCCTGAAGAAATAAACCTAACAATTGGAAGGGAAAATAAACATTTAACAATGTATTTCAAGGAGAAATTTCACAAATAAAAGACTTGAATTCATAGGTTCGAATGATATGTCCTAGGGAAAAAATTCATGCAGAATGATTAACAGGCAAGTCTGGTGATGATTTTGTCAAATATTGAGAAAATTATTTTTCGTCCCCTGGCAAAGTGAGTATAACACCAGGGGGGAAATAACAGTGCAAGCTATCGTTTTTAAAATACACATTCCATGTGGGATGTGGAGTAATGTCCCTAAATTTTTCAGCAAAAATGCCTAAAAATGTTATGCACACCTAAATCACCATTCAAATATAAAGGATATATGTATAAAGTTTTTACATATGCGAGAATTGAAGGAATGGAATATCCATAGACTCTTTTTGAAGAAAACTGTTCCTTGAGAAAACTGAATAAACAACGACGAAAGGACTGGTAGCCAGCCTTGAATTCATGTCCTGAAAGGGAGAGATGGAAACAAATATGTGAATTATTCTTATTAAACAGAATTTAAATGTCTTCTATGATGACAATGTAATAATAATATAACTAATAAAGAAAGTGAGAGAAGGAGGAATTAGAAGAGGTATGATATATGAGTAGATTTTCTCCATTCTTCATAGCCAGGGATTAAAATATATATGACTTACAATTGATTCATCAAGTAGCCAAGCTATAAATATGCTTGGAGGTTCAAAGTAAATACTGGAACAATTAAGAAAGAATAATACAAAATTGAATAGTGAAAAAGGGAGAGAAGAGGTGGGAAAAAGTGGAAATATGTAAATTTTATTATTGTTCACAATAAGAAGGCAATAAATATGCCAAACCATTCCTGGGCACCCACCCTCATTCTGCCCCTACTTCCTACCTATAATAAAACCCAAACCCAGCTTTGCTTCTGCCAGTCAGTCAGACCAGCTTGAACTTGTCTTACTCTTCCCAGAAAGTCCAGTTGTATAAGTAAAAAATCTTTTCATATTATTTTGGTGTATGCAGCATCATGGGTCCCAATATACTTTGAATATTTTAAAATATTTCTGAGTATTGAATATTACTAACTATAATGATTACACAATTACGTTTTATTTTCCATGTTAACTACTTCTTCAAGGGTTCATTCTTCTGTTCCTTTAACTGGATATTTACATTGCATCCATTGGTTTCCTTATATATTGTAGAATCTTCATTGTCTGTCTTTATTAATGAGGACTTAGAATGAATACTATTGACAGCTGAAGGAAGTATCATCAGCATAAGTATAATTTCTTCCTACAGTAATGAATTCAGATTATAATAGTAGAAATCTTCATTCTGATTATTGGGAAGGAGAGGGTTGCATAAGATTTTCTAATTGTGAATTTTCTATAGGATGTTGAGGCAGTTTACTTTCTTGGTGCAGGCTGTGCATATACCATTGTGTCCAGAATTAATCTGGGCCTCTGCTTGATTTTATCTCCAGCCCAAACAACCTGTTTGGCAAACTTCACGTCCATTTCCCACCTTACTGCCCAAGGGCAAAAGCTATTGGCACCTATGCTGAAATCTGATACAACTGGTTTGCAGTTCTTTCACAGCCACCCTACTGACAAAATCAAATTCTGCTTGTACTTTTGTATCCCGATTACTCTGTTCCTAAAATGATTATAAGATTTTTGTTTAATAACTCACTATTTAGAAAGTCCTTTTGATCACTGAGTGGATTTAAGTTCCTGCATTTTCATGGGTTTCTTTTAATTCTCTTCTATCTGCCTTATATTTCTAGAAATTCTTCTGTGTTATACTTGCTAATGACTTATGTCTCAGCTCTTTATTAGGGCTATGGATGTGTTTGTACTTTTATTTTCCTTCTGGCAGTCCAATGATATTTTTAGGAAAAAGAAGAGATAATTTCCCATCAGATTCCTCAAATTGCAAATTCTGACCTTTGCTCTTGTCTTATTGTTTTATCCCTTAGGTTTGCCTGGGTCTGATCTGTTCCTAGGCTCAACTTTTCTTAACTAGGCTCTATTTTTTCAAGACATGTTTCTATTTGTTAGCTTTTATGCAACTATGCTTTGGACATTTTTTCCTCTTGCATAATTTTCATAATATATAAGGATACAATCTGTCTGAGTCATGTCATAACATTTGTGTCCAAGTTCTGAATAACTGTCTTTCTCCCAATTGAGAAGATGCTTATCATTGAAATAAATTTGATCATAATCTTATGATATCTAAATATACTCAGTTTTTTGATAATTGAGTTGACTTTCAAATTGAAGCAGTGTAGCAGAACAACAAAGTCATAGCACTGACCATAGTGGATTATATAACTATATCTTTTCTTCTAAAACTAATTATCAAACACAAAATTTTATTTACTTACCTCTTACACAATAAGCATGTCTATTTTAATTCAACACATTTTTCTCCATTTTCACACATCCAAGATCCACCCTAAAGGATGAAATATGATCTAGGTTCTTATTAGGAAAGGAAGCAGAAGTGAAGGTATGAGTCAAGGTCAGTCTCACAAGAGGCTTCTGAGTTAGGGATACTTGAGACAAAACAGGACACAAATTAAGAGAGGAGCTAAAATCAAGAAGCAAAGGGATTGCAGTATCTCAAATATGGACCTCAGAAACCTCAACACAGATATGAATAGACAGCATGTGGACAGTTGGCAGTGGGATAGCCCTTTTCATTAGGCATCAAAGACATACTGTTACTTTTATCAGAATAAAGGGACATTATTAAAACAAATAAAAATATATTATCTCTAAATCCCATAGGCTAATTGCACAAAAGACACCTGAAAAAATTTCTTAGATCCCTAGAACTTTACTGTGTTTTTATTTTAGGGGACAAGA
Organism: Hylobates moloch; assembly: GCF_009828535.3. Lineage (NCBI taxonomy): Eukaryota > Metazoa > Chordata > Mammalia > Primates > Hylobatidae > Hylobates > Hylobates moloch. The sequence continues at coordinate 77,068,393 of NW_026652291.1, forward strand.
AAGGAGATGGCAATAGTGGTCTTGAATCTCCATAGACTAATGGGAGGAAGAAATTAACAGGACTTGTGACTATTATGATACGCATTTTTTTCCTGATGCGTCGTTGCTCTTTTTAATTCTTCTCACTGATTTGTGCTCTGGAAAATATAAAATGCAAATGTGACATGCCTGTTTCGTGGTAAACATGCCTACTAAGTGCTGTCCTGACTATGACCTCATTTTGGTGGTATCATGACTACCGTCATCCTCACTTTTTGGCCCTGGTCATTTTGGGAGGATCCTGGGAGATCTTCAAAGGGATGTCCATGGTTTTTAGAAGCACTCATCTAGACACTGACAGTTTTTACGTTTTTAGGTAACACTTCAGAATAACACATTTCTTTCTGAATCGGAAAACCTTCACTTCGTTATGAAGGTACAAAATGCAGTATTGCCACAAGAGAAACAGCTTAAAATGACTTTGGTCATAATCATTTCATTTTACTACTAGTGAATGAGATGTAGTATTGATTGTGTAGAACACTATGCCAGTAGTCAGAAAACCTGCACTCCAAAATATGCCTTACTCATTCCCTTCAAAACATTATCCCCACTTAAATTTCCTCTTCATTCTCTCTAAAATTATGATTCTGATTTTGCTAAGAGATTATATAGAATTATAATTATTCATTATTTACAAAATAGAAGATGGAGAACGAAGGGAAAACAGCAATTGTAAAATAAGTAGATATGGGTCCAATGGAGTTTATAAAGTTTAAAGTAGAAAAATGTAATTTGAAAATGCGATGTTTTAAAAAGGTGTTTTAGTGAAATGTTCATCTCTTAAGTGATTAAATGAAAAAAAATCCATTATATTAAACCTTGAAGTTATTTGTAATACATTTGGCTTTAGCTGCATTTTGGATAGAGCTGTCACTTTTTATAAGCTATTTTCCACTCCTGAAGGCCTCTACTTTGTTGCTTTATTATAAACTATGATTTTTGGTCAATAAATGAGTGATATGCTTGAGTTTATAAATTAACATATTTATTTTGTTGGAAAGCAGGTGTTGATTTTTAAATTTCATAGGTAAAAGTGACAATGGTGTTTCCACAGAGTGATTTCTATTGTCTAAGAACTGTAGTTTCTTTGCTTGGTAATCCTTCATAGATAGGTGATTTGAGTATAGAAGAAAATTAAATGAGAAGTAGAAATTAATGAGAGATGAGTAGAAATTAATGACTTTGGTACATATACACCATGGAATACTTTGTGGTCATAAAAAAAAATCAAAAAACAAAACAAAACATGCTCCTTGCAACAACATGGATGCTGCTGGGGGCCATTATCCTAAGTGAATTAATGCAGAAACAGAAAACCAAATACTGCATGCTTTCACTCATAAGTGGGACCTAAACTTTGGGTACACATGGACACAAAGCTGGCAACAACCAACACTGGGTACTACGAAAAGGGGTGAAGGAGGAAGGAAGATGTGGCCTAAAAAACTACCTATTAAGTACTAAAGTCACTTCCTGAGTAACTAGATCAATTGTACCCCAAACCTCAGTGTCACGCAGTATACCAATGTAAAAAACATGCACATGTAACCACTGAATCTAAAATCAAATTTGAAATTAAAAAAGAAACCACTCTTTGCTTAGATTTAGCTTATTTTTGCAAAGATTTTATATAATATTATATATGACTGATAAAGCTTGTTCTTATTTATTTTATTTAATACATACTTATTGTATATTTGAAAAATGTAGATATTATTAAGGAAAAAAATTATACTTTTATTTAACCAGAAATCACTTTTATTACTATTTTGTGACTGTCCTCCCTTTGTTTTGTTAACTTCATCTCATTCTGCCTCTTCCTTGTTCTCAGTGTACATTTACATTTATAGCACTGAGATCACACTGAATTAAGATGGCAATTTTAAATAATACAATTTTAATAATGTGATATCTATTCATTATATGAATGTACTACAATTTACCTAGATGCTTTTATTGTTGGACTTTCAGAATGTTTCATATTTAATCATGAGTTCTTACATCATTAGTACATGTTGCTCTATGTTGAAAGCCTAAGGATGTCACTATGGCGACATGCAAGATTGAACTTTTTTAGGGCTCTTGATGCATGCTGTGAAATTTTACTGTAAACTTGCACATTAGTTTCTGCTTTCATCCATAAATTAAGACAGCACACATTTCTCAGAAATTATATCAAGGCAGGCAGCATATTTTCTTTTTTTTTTCTCTTTGTAATATGGCTAGGAAAAAAGAACACCCAATGATTTATTATTTTCAATTTTTGGAACATTAGTGAAAATGACTATTTCCTCATATAGTCAACATTTATTTTTATCATATGTTAAATAATATCAAATATTTGCATTAAAGTAAAAAGTACAGTTTTGATTATCATTTTATAGATGCTTGATTTGCATATTGTGACATTTGCCTGTTAGTGCACTATTTTAAGAAGTCTCTTAAGTTTAACAATGCAACTGGTAATCCTGTCACTGTATGTGTGCATATATACACATATATATTACATATATGTGTATATACGGGTATATATACACATACGTTACATATATGTGTATATACGTGTATATATACACGTACGTTACATATATGTGTATATACGTGTATATATACGTACGTTACATATGTGTATATACGTGTATATGTACACGTATGTTACATATATGTGTATATACGTGTATATATACATTATATGTTACATATATGTGTATATACGTGTATATATACATTATATGTTACATACACGTGTATATACGTGTATATATACATTATATATACACATATGTGGTATGTAATGTATATATACACATATACTACATATATGTGGTATGTAATGTATATATACACATATATACTACATATATGATATACTACATATATGTAGTAATGTGTATATACATTATATATGTAATATATGTTATATGTACACACATGTGTATACACATATATACATATGTATATATGTATATAATGTATATAACATATAGGTAATATGTAAATATACATATATGTATATAATGTACATATTACATATGTATATAATGTATAGATATACATATAATATATGTATATACACATATACATATGTATATATGTATACATATATTACATATATAATGTATATATACATAAGTTACTACATATATAGTATATATGTAGTGTATATAATTATTAATAAGTATATATACATATATGTAGATATGTATACACATATACATTATATAATGTATATAATTACTTATATAATGTATATATGTGTATATATATAAAACATATATAATGTATATACATATATAATATGTAATTTATGCAATGTATATACATATATATGTAATATATGCAATGTATATTACATATAATGTATGTATACAGGCATATGTATATACACAGACATATATACACATGTATAATATATGTATATATATATAATGTTTGTGTGTTTCTGTTTCCTTCAGATTATTGTTTGTACTTAAATTTCTAGATTATTTTAATGGATAGAATTGAGAATTTTTTGGTAGTAAAATTTACATACTTTCTTGAAGATTTTTTGCCTACCTCTAGTTTAGAAAATCTTTCCTCACTACAAGATTATGTGCATCTACTTTTGTTTAATTTGTACATTTATGTTTTAATTTTCACATTTCCATTTTTAATCCATCTGAACTTAAATGTTTTTAAAATGCTTTTTCCTATGTGAGTAATGAATTGTCCTCAAATCTTTATATGGATAATTTATACTGAGTTACAATTTCACTTTTACCAAATACAGTATCTAGAACTTTGTAGATGCTCTAAACCTTAGAACATCTTTTGAATCTAAACCATTTTATTGATATCTCTGTCTAGTACTAAGCCCTATGGAGGAAAGTTCTAGAAAATCACAGCCTTCTAGTGTCTTGGCTTCTCATCTGCCGGATGACAACCAAGCTGAACACGTCACTGTTCTGCTATAAGAATGCAAAACCGCACTGTTACACTTATTCTGAACATGATCTTCCCTTCTTCCACATTCCCTGGCAGCCTTGGTACCGGTAGCCTTGTATCTATTTTTAAGTTCTCTTTCCATCCAAATAATCACATACGTTTTCAGGAGTACTGGTATTTCCCCATCTACCAAATATTTGAACCCGTAACACAGATTTGAATGGATAACCAATAGGTTGTTCTAAGAACACCACCCATTCTAGCACGGGCTTCCAAAATTACTTCACTTGCAACAGTTTTGCTCCTGTAGTTATTCTCTTTTGTCTGCTGTTATCTTTCTCTCTCTCCTACTTCATTCTCATAATACTAGTAACATAACCAGTTGTTTCATAGTTATTAAAGTAACAAGCAAACAACAAAATAACTCATATTTTATTGCAGCTATTGCTACATATTGGTACTCCATTTTTCTCAAAAAACAAACAAAAAATCTAAAAGTATGGATTATATTCACTGTTCTTTATAAGTCACCACTTAAAGTCTCTCCTCAGCTAACTCCATCTGGGATTCTGTCCAGCAACTCTCTTGAACTGCTAGTCAAGACATATCAGATTGTCATGGTTCTCTTACTATCTTACTTGACTTCTGAGCAATGTTAATTATCATTGACAATTCCTCTTTTAAGACACTTTATTTTATTTTTTACTTTTTAAACTTTTTTAATGTTTATGGATACACAGTAGGTGAATATATTTGGGGTAAATGAGATATTTTGATACAGGCATAGCATGTGTAGTAATCAGATTAGAGTAAATGTGGTATCCATCATCTCAAGCATTCATCATTTCTTTGTGTTAGGAAGATTCCATTTGTACTCCTTCAGTTATTCTAAAAATGTACAACAAATTATTGCTGACTATAGTCAACCTGTTGTTGACTATAATACTGAAACTTATTCATTGTACCTAACTATATTTTTGTACCCATTAATCTTTCTCATTTCCTCCCCCTTCCCACTGCCCCCCGAGGCTCTGGTAACCATCATTCTGCTATCTCCATGAGTTTAGTTTGAATGTTTAGCTCCTACAAATGAGTGAGAACATGCAAAATTTGTCGTTTTGTGCGTGGCTTATTTCACTTAACAAAATGTTCTCCAGTTCCACCGATGTTGCAAATGACATGATCTCATTTTTTTTTCTTTTGACTGAATAGTACTCCATGGTGTTTATATAGATTTAGGGCTACAAGTACAGTTTTGTTACATGGAAGTATTGTGTAGCAGTGAAGTCTGAGCTTTTGGTATACCCATCACCTGAATAGTGTACATTGTACCCACTAAATAATTTCTTATCCCTCAACCACCTCCCACCCTGCCGCTCTACAGTTTTTTATCCCACATTCTATACACCAGTGTGAATTTCTTCTTGATTTCCTCCTACTCAATGTCCTCTCTCAATTTCTTCTAATGTCTGCTTTCTATTATTTGATCTCTAAATATGGAAATGCTCCAGGCTCTCTCCTTGACCTCTTTTCTTCTATTACTGTGGTTATGATTATTTAGTTATATGGTTTTAAGCATACTCCCAGCTATCCTTCTCTGTATCATGGTTCTGAAATATTTATATCCTGCCATAAATTCCTTGCAGAAGTCTGAAAACATTTATTCAATAATTGCCTTCCTTGGTTCTCCCTGGAGCTGATTAACAGTTACCTTAAATTTTGCATATTCTATTTTTATTTATTTTTTATTATTATACTTTAGGTTTTAGGGTACATGTGCACAATGTGCAGGTTTGTTACATATGTATCCATGTGCCATGTTGATTTCCGGCACCCATTAACTGGTCATTTACCATTAGGTATATCTCCTAATGCTGTCCCTCCCCCCTCCCCCAACCCCACAACAGTCCCCGGAGTGTGATGTTCCCCTTCCTGTGTCCATGAGTTCTCATTGTTCAATTCCCACCTATGAGTGAGAACATGTGGTGTTTGGTTTTTTGTCCTTGCGATAGTTTACTGAGAATGATGTTTTCCAGTTTCATCCATGTCCCTACAAAGGACA
>NW_026652291.1:77074820-77237259 GCF_009828535.3 Hylobates moloch
GGTGTTTGTAGTATTCTCTGATGGTAGATTGTATTTCTGTGGGATCGGTGGTGATATCCCCTTTTTCATTTTTTATTGCATCTATATGATTCTTCTCTCTTTTCTTCTTTATTAGTCTTGCTAGCGGTCTATCAATTTTGTTGATCTTTTCAAAAAACCAGCTCCTGGATTCATTAATTTTTTGAAGCGTTTTTTGTGTCTCTATTTCCTTCATTTCTGCTCTGATTTTAGTTATTTCTAGCCTTCTGCTAGCTTTTGAATGTGTTTGCTCTTGCTTTTCTAGTTCTTTTAATTGTGATGTTAGGGTGTCAATTTTGGATCTTTCCTGCTTTCTCTTGTGGGCATTTAGTGCTATAAATTTCCCTCTACACACTGCTTTAAACGTGTCCCAGAGATTCTGGTATGTTGTGTCTTTGTTCTCGTTGGTTTCAAAGAACATCTTTATTTCTGCCTTCATTTCATTATGTACCCAATAGTCATTCAGGAGCAGGTTGTTCAGTTTACATGTAGTTGAGCGCTTTTGATTGAGTTTCTTAATCCCGAGTTCTAGTTTGATTGCACTATGGTCTGAGAGACAGTTTGTTATAATTTCTGTTCTTTTACATTTGCTGAGGAGAGCTTTACTCCAACTATGTGGTCAATTTTGGAATAGGTGCGGTGTGGTGCTGAAAAAAATGTATATTCTGTTGATTTGGGGTGGAGAGTTCTGTAGGTGTCTATCAGGTCCACTTTATGCAGAGCTGAGTTCAATTCCTGGATATCCTTGTTAACTTTCTGTCTCGTTGATCTGTCTAATGTTGACAGTGGGGTGTTAAAATCTCCCATTATTATTGTGTGGGAGTTTAAGTCCCTTTGTAGGTCACTCAGGACTTGCTTTATGAGTCTGGGTGCCCCTGTGTTGGGTGCATATATATTTAGGATAGTTAGCTATTCTTGTTGAATTGATCCCTTTACCATTATGTAATGGCCTTCTTTGTCTCTTTTGATCTTTGTTGGTTTAAGGTCTATTTTATCAGAGACTAGGATTGCAACCCCTGCCTTTTTTTGTTTTCCATTTGCTTGATAGATCTTCCTCCATCCCTTTATTTTGAGTCTATGTGTGTCTCTGCACGTGAGATGGGTTTCCTGAATACAGCACACTGATGGGTCCTGACTCCTTATCCAATTTGCCAGTCTGGGTCTTTTAATTGGAGCATTTAGCCCATTTACATTTAACGTTAATACTGTTATGTGTGAATCTGATCCTGTCATTATGATGTTAGTTGGTTATTTTGCTTGTTAGTTGATGCAGTTTCTTCCTAGCCTCGATGGTCTTTACAATTTGGCATGTTGTTGCAGTGGCTGGTACCAGTTGTTCCTTTCCATGTTTAGTGCTTCCTTCAGGAGCTCTTTTAGGGCAGGCCTGGTGGTGACAAAATCACTCAGCATTTGCTTGTCTGTAAAGTATTTTATTTCTCCTTCACTTATGAAGCTTAGTTTGGCTGGATATGAAATTCTGGGTTGAAAATTCTTTTCTTTAAGAATGTTGAATATCGGCCCCCACTCTCTTCTGGCTTGTAGAGTTTCTGCCGAGAAATCAGCTGTTAGTCTGATGGGCTTCCCTTTGTGAGTAACCGGACATTTCTCTCTGGCTGCCCTTAACATTTTTTCCTTCATTTCAACTTTGGTGAATCTGACAATTATGTGTCTTGGAGTTGCTCTTCTCGAGGAGTATCTTTGTGGCGTTCTCTGTATTTCCTGAATCTGAATGTTGGCCTGCCTTGCTAGATTGGGGAAGTTCTCCTGGATAATATCTTGCAGAGTGTTTTCCAACTTGGTTCCATTCTCCCCGTCATTTTCAGATACACCAATCAGACGTAGGTTTGGTCTTTTCACATAGTCCCAAATTTCCTGGAGTCTTTGTTCATTTCTTTTTATTCTTTTTTCTCTAAACTTCCCTTCTCACTTCATTTCATTCCTTTCATCTTCCATCACTGATACCCTTTCTTCCAGTTGATCGCATCTGCTACTGAGGCTTCTGCAATCATTGCGTAGTTCTCGAAACTTGGCTCTCAGCTCCATCAGCTCCTTTAAGCCTTTTTCTCCATTGGTTATTCTAGTTATCCATTCTTCTAATTTTTTTTTTGAAAGTTTTTAACTTCTTTGCTATTGTTTTGAATTTCCTCCCGTAGCTCAGAGTAGTTTGATCGTCTGAAGCCTTCTTCTCTCAACTCGTTAAAGTCATCCTCCATCCAGCTTTGTTCCGTTGCTGGTGAGGAACTGCGTTCCTTTGGAGGAGGAGAGGTGCTCTGCTTTTTAGAGTTTCCAGCTTTTCTGCTCTGTTTTTTCCCCATCTTTGTAGTTTTATCTACTTTTGGTCTTTGATGATGGTGATGTACAGACGAGTTTTTGGTGTGGATGTCCTTTCTGTTTGTTAGTTTTCCTTCTACCAGACAGGACCCTCAGCTGCAGGTCTGTTGGAGTTTACTAGAGGTCCACTCCAGACCCTGTTTGGCTGGGTGTCAGCAGCGGTGGCTGCAGAACAGCAGATTTTCGTGAGACCACAAATTCAGCTGTCTGATAGTTCCTCTGGATGTTTTGTCTCAGAGGAGTACCTGGCCAAGTGAGGTGTCAGTCTGTCCCTACTGGGGGGGTGCCTCCCTGTTAGGCTGCTCAGGGGTGAGGGACCCACTTTAGGAGGCAGTCTGTCCGTTCTCAGATCTCCAGCTGCATGCTGGGAGAACCACTACTCTCTTCAAAGCTGTCAGTCAGACAGGGACATTTTAGTCTGTGGAGGTTCCTGCTGACTTTTTGTTTGTCTGTGCCCGGCCCCTAGAGGTGGAGCCTACAGAGGCAGGCAGGCCTCCTTGAGCTGTGGTGGGCTCCACCCAGTTCGAGCTTCCTGGCTGCTTTGTTTACCTAAGCAAGCCTGGGCAATGGTGGGCGCACCTCCCCCAGCCTCGCTGCTGCCTTGCAGCTTGATCTCAGACTGCTGTGCTAGCAATCAGCGAGACTCCGTGGGCACAGGACCCTCTGAGCCAGGTGCGGGACACAATCTCCTGGTGTGCCGTTTTCCAGGCCCGTTGGAGAAGCGCAGTATTAGGGTGCGAGTGACCCGATATTCCAGGTGCCATCTGTTACCCCTTTCTTTGACTAGGAAAGGGAACTCCCTGACCCCTTGCACTTCCCGAGTGAGGCAATGCCTTGCCCTGCTTCGGCTCCCACACAGTGCACTTCACTGACTGTCCTGCACTCACTGTTTCACACTCCCTAGTGAGGTGAAACCGGTACCTCAGACAGAAATGCAGAAATCACCCATCTTCTGTGTCGCTCAGGCTGGGAGCTGTAGACTGGAGCTGTTCCTATTCGGCCATCTTGGCTCCACCTTCAAATTTTGCGTATTCTAAACAACATTCTGGTGTCTTCCTAACCAAGTTCTCTCTCTAGATATATAATTTTTATTTTATTTATTTACTTATTGATTTTTTTTTTGGAGACAGAGTCTTACTGTGTCACCCATGCTGGAGTGCAGTGGCGCGATCTTTGCTCACTGCAACCTCTGCCTCCTTGGTTCAAGCGATTCTCCTGCCTCAGCCTCCTGAGTAGCTGGGATTACAGGTGCACACCACTACGCCTGGCTAAGTTTTGTATTTTTAGTAGAGACGGATTTCACCATGTTGGTCAGTCTGGTCTCGAACTCCTGACCTTGTGATCAACCCACTTCAGCCTCCCAAAGTGCTGGGATTACAGGAGTGAGCCACCACACCCGCCAAGTTCTCTCATTTCTTGATCTGCACTATCTCAGTAAGTGACACTACCCTCCACTTAGTTGCATCAACTGATTCCTTTCTTCTTACAACTTATGAAGAGCCAACCCATTAGAATTCTTGTTGACCTTACTGAACCATTTTCTACACACGTTCTCTTTTTAAATGTAAATTAGATCTTTTTATTACCCTGGTACAACATTGCAGCTAATACTGAAAAAACTAACTAGGCAAATCTCACTTGTGGAACATTTTACAAATAAAAACAAATTTCTCTTGGAGTAAAGAAGAAAATGAATGGGATAGAATGAATGATTCACTGAACTTGCAAAAACTGTTCACATAGTAATATAGCTTCATTTTACTTTTTGTATCTATCTTTTACTTTTCTATCATCTTGCTTTAGACTTATTTTTATTGCGTTTTTCAGGATATTGGTATCAATGTTTCAGTACATTGTGACTAAGAATATTTTTGAAACAATTGCTAATGATATATTAAGGTTCTTTCCTCTTTGTAATCAGGAAACAAACTTTTGATTTATTACATTGTCTGTTTCTGAATTTATTAGTTGTAAGTAATATAGAGTCACATAAACCTGCTTAATAATTTATAAGCCAGCTTAATAATTTTCTTATTAGAGAATTATTATGAGAACATGGGAGTAGCTCAGAAAACAGGGTATTTTTGCAGCTTTGCATCAAAGGTAGTTAAACCTAGGCATTAGATTATACCAAAACCAAATAATTTTTCTCGCTTTCTTGCTATGCTAGGTCTAGGTCTCTCTCTCTCTCTCTCCCTCTCTCCCCCCCTCCCTCTCTCCCTCTCTCCCCCCCTCCCTCTCTCCCTTTCTCCCCCCCGCTCCCTCCCTCCCACACCTCTTGTTTTTGTTCTGAAGATATGTGGATTTGCACCTCTGCTTCGTAATGCACAGTTGCTTTATTTTCCCTCCATCTCTGCAGACTGACTTTTCTTCCCTCCTGATGCAAAAGGCAGAAATCATTGTATAGGCAATCTTGACAGCAATTTCAAGCTATAAAGATCAAACAGATAGTAGCTAGTGTCTTTCCGTTCTGATTTCAATCTGAAGCAGAGGAGAATCTGTTTGGTCCTGCATGAATCAGCTGTCCATCTCTTGAGTAATCAACCATGGCAAACAAAGTGGGATAACTGGCCTGTTGCCCACTTAGTAAGCTCAGGATCTCTGAGATAGAGTTTGAGGCTGGCTAAGAGATGATAGGCACCTTTAATTTCTCCTAAACAAAATGCAACTGAAATAAAAGTACCTTGCATTTATCTAAAACTAAATGGTAATAAAACACACAAATACATTCAACAACATGAGACAATAAACCAATTCAAGTAAAAATAATAACAAAAGTAACAATTCCTAATTTCCATTGAGGAAAATTTAGCAATATCTATCAAAATGTAAAACTACCATCCTTTGATAAATATTTAATTTGCAGGAAATTATCCTACAGATAAATTTTTATTTGGACAACTGCCCATTTTGTACATATTAATTAAAATATTGATGCAAGGTAATTGGTGGGAAACAACCTAAATGTCATCAGTAAGCATCTGGTTAAATAACTTAGAGTAGAACCATAAAATGGTTTATTAAACAATCAGGAAAAATGATGAGGTAGAAGTACATGAATTGATGTGAAAATTTCTCCAAAGTGTATATTATTAAGAGAAAAATGGGAAGAAAGCTATATAAATATTATGGCTCCATTTCTGTAGAAACAAATTCACTCATGTGAAATGAGTTCCTTGAAAGAGCTAAACAGTAGTGACATAATGACAAAATAGCCCCCACCACATTAATGCCTTCAAAAAAGGTATATCAGATCTTTACTTTCCGTCACCTGGGTGAAAATATTTCATGGATGTAAGAGCTTCTTCTGTCATTTTCTGATTGTTGTAAGTACAGTTCAAAATAATATTAATACTTCAAACTTAATTTTGATACAAAAACATAAAACTCATGCCAACAGTGCACAAGTGGGCATGGCCAGTGTTTCTTTGTTCATTTTCCTTCCAGGAAGACAACTACAAACAGGTTCTTGATTTTAAACCCAAATTTCTTTTCCTTCTGAACCCCAACTTCACAATGTCCATGTTAGTCAAGTTCTGTAAGAACTTTTCTTGGACTCTCTTTACTTGACCAGGTAAATAAAGGGTAAAGTGATGATGGTGGTACTGTGGCTTTTTGACTCCTGTAGTTCTGTGAGCAGGAGTGTCACAGCTCTGTTACTCCAGCCACCCACAGCTTGGCGAGCAGGAGCATTACAGCTCCTTCACTCTTGCAGTCCAGTGAGTTCCAATTCTTGTCGTGCAACCAAGAGGAATAACGTACATGAACATCAGAGAGGGGTAAGGCAGAGTAGGATTCATTGAGTGAAAGAGAAGCTCTCAACAGCAAGAAGGGACCTGAAAGTGGGTAGGAGTAGCCATGTGTGAGGCTGAGTCCAGGGTTTTTATGGGCTTAGAATGGGGGAATGTGTGCTGACTGGTTTATGGGTGAGCTTGGAAAAGGCACTATTCACTTCTTTCAGAAAGAACCAATTGAGAGAGAGTGGGTAAGACGGGAATGGAAATCCTCTCTCCAGTCTGTGGATTCTATCTGGAGCTGGTGGAAAACTGATAGCTTGGTTTTCAGGCTTTAGACTATAGTTGGATTGAAGGTCGAGTTTTACCAAGGACCCATCCCTGTGTGCCTAGGAATTTGTCGTCTCTTGTCACTATCATTGGGGTGGTATGGAGAGATATTCTAATGCCTCTATTTAAATTAATTCTTCCTATTATACTGCCTTTTGACTTCTCCGTAGAACTCATGATATGGCTATTGATTTTTTTAAAATCACAAAATATTTCTTAGCCTTTTAGCATGATCAGCATATATGGCCTGCTCTATTTTTCTCAGTCTTTAATGCCTGTCTTATATAATAGTTTTAAAAATTACAACAGTAAACATACACCACACAAGCACATACATTTATATGCTTATATATAGATGAGATATTTCTGGGAGGATGATAAGGAAATTAGAATTCGTGTTTATCTCAGAACGATGTGTGAAACTGGAGTATTCTTTATGTATTATTTTGATCTTTAAAAACTTTGCCAAGCATGATGGTGCACACCTATAATTTCAGCCCCTTGGAAGCCTGAGGTAAATCACTTTACTCCAGTTGTTCAAGACCAGCCTGGGAAACATAGCAAGATCCCATTTCAAGAAAAAAAGAAAATAAAGCATTAATATTAACATACCCTTCTCAATTACAAATTAAATTAAATTGTACTAAATTATAGTTTAGTGTCCCAAACACTACAGTTGAATTAGTTTTCATACTCATCAATATAACCAGCTTGTGATTAAAAAAATACCTTTAAAAGTACAATGTAAATCTATAGAGAATTGCCAAAACATAAGCTATATGGTCCTTTACACACACACACACACACACACACACGTGCACACACACACACACACAAACACATGCACACACACATGCACGGAATTCTGTTTGAGTTCTTTTACTTAACAAAAGTTAAATAGGGGTCTTTTACTTAAATAGGGGTCTGATTGTTCTAGCTAGCTAGGACTTCCAGTACTGTGATGAATAACAGTGCTGAAAGTGGGCATCCTTGTCATGTTCCAGATCTAAGAGAAAAGGCTTTCCATTTTTCCCCATTCGGTGTGATGGAATCAGTCATATGTAGTTAGCTATGGGTCAGTCACATATTGTTTTTTATTATGCTGACGTATGTTCCTTCTATACCCAGTTTTCTGAGGATTTTTATCGTGAAATGATATTGAAGGTAATCAAATGCTGTTTCAGCATCCATTAATATGGTCATATGGTTTTGTCTTTTGTTATGTAGATATGACATATCACATTGATTGATTTGCAAGTGCTGAACCATGGTTGCATCCAAGGGATAAATTCCACTTGGTAATAATGAGTGATCTTTTTAATGTATTGTCAAATTTGGTTTGCTGGTATTTTGTTGGGAATTTTTACATCAATATTCATCAGAAATATTTGCCTGTAGTTTTCTTTTTTAAATGTGTCTTTGTCTTGTTTTGGTGTCAGGGTAATCATGACATCATAGAATGAGTTTGGAAGTATTTCCTCCTGTGTTTCTCAGAACAGGCTGAGTAGGATTGTTATTAGTTCTTAATGTTTAGTAAAATTTAGCAGTGAAGCCATATGGTTGGGGCTTTTCTTTGCTGGTAGACTGTTTACTATGGCTTGGATCTTGTTACTTGTTACTGTTCTGTGAAGGTTTTGGATTTCATCGTGGTTCAAACTTGGTAGGTTATATGTGTCTAGGAACTAATCCATTTATGCTAGATTTTCCAATATATTGGCAGATGATTGTTCATATTACCCACTAATGATCCTTTTAATTTCTGTCATATCAGTTGTAATGTCTCCTTTTTCATTTCTGAGTTTGTTTTTTGGGTCTTCTTTCTCTTCTTATTTTAGCTAATCTGGCTGAAGTTTTGCTCATTTTGTTTGTATTCAAAAACCCAACCTTTTGTTTCATAGTTGTTTTCTGCTGTTTTCTTCATTTCATATTCATTTGTTTCTGCTCTGATCCGTTTCATTTCTTTTCTTCTCCTAACTTTGGGTTTGGTTTGCTCTTGCTTTTTCTCATTCTTTAAGATACATCATTGGTTTGTTAGTTTGAAATTTTGCTTCTTTTCTTTCTTTATTATTATTATTATACTTTAACTTTTAGGGTACATGTGCACAACAAACGTGCAGGTTTGTTACATATGTATACTTTTCTGATGTAGGCCCTGATAGCTATAACTTTCTGTCTTAGCACTTCTTTCCCTGTATCCCATGGATTTTGATATGTTGTGTTTCCATTATCATTTGTTTCAAGAAGTTTTTAAATTTCCTTCTGACTTTCTTCATTGACCCACTGGTCATTCAGGAGCGTATTGTTTAGTATCCATGTGTTTGTATAGTTTCCAAAATTCCTCTTGTTATTAGTTTCTAGTTTTATTTGTTTATGATCAGAGAAGATGTTTGATATTATTTCAATTGTTTTGAATGTTGTAAGACTTGTTTTTTGACCTAACATATGTTCTATCCTTGAGAATAATTTATGTGTTGAGGGGAAGAATGTGTATTGTGCAGCCATTGGATAAAATGTTCTGAATGTATCTGTTAGGTCCATTTGTTACATAGTGCAGATTAAGTTGGATGTTTCTTTGCTGATTTTCTGTTGGGGAGATGTGTCCAATGCTGCAAGTGGGATGTTGAACTATGTAACTTTTATTGTATTTGAGTCTATCTCTCTCTTAGCTTTGATAATATTTGCTTTATATATCTAAGTGTTCTAGTGTTAGGTGCATATACATTTGCAATCGATCTATTCTCCTGCTGAATTGACCCCTTTATCATTATATAGTGGTACTCTTTGTCCTCTTTTACAATTTTTTTCTTGAAATCTATTTTGTCTGTTAAAAATATAGCTACTCTAGCTCTTTCTTTGGTTTCCTTTGGCATGGAATATCTGTTTCCATGCCTTTATTTTCAGTCAATGTGTTTCTTTACAGGTAAAATGTGTGTCTTGTAGGCAACAGATTATTGTGTCTTGTCTTTTCATCCATTCAGCTACTCTATGTCTTTTGATGGAAACGTCTAGTCCGTTTACATTCAGTGTTATTATTGATTGGTTGGGACTTACTCCCTCCATTTTGTTATTTATTTTCTGGCTGTTTTGTGTTCTTATCTTTCTTTTTTCTTTCCTTCGTGTCTTCCTTTTAGTAAAGGTGATTTTCTATGGTGGCATGCTTTAATTTCTTGCTTTTTATTTTTTGTGTATGCTTTGTATGTTTTTTTGATTTGGGCTTACCATAAGACTTATGAATACTATCTTGTAGCCCATTATTTTAAACTGATGACAACTTAACATTGATGGAATAAACAAGCAAACAAACACACAAAAAATAAAACTAATAAAAACTCTACACTTCATTCTCCCACGGTTTCACATTTTGTTGTTTCGCTTTATATCTCGTTGTACTGTCTACGTCTTGAAAAGTTGCTGTAGCTATTATTTTTGATTTGTTCATCATTTAATCTTTCTTCTTAAGAGTAGTTTACACACCACCATTATATATGCTAGTATCCTGTATTTTCTGTGTGCTTCCTCTTCCTAGTGTGTTTTGTACCTTCAGATGATTTCTTATTGCTCACTTACATTCTTTACTTTCAGTTGCAATAATTCCCTAGCATTTCTTGTAGGACAGGTCTGGTTTTGATGGAATTTCTCAGCTTTTGTTTTTCTGGGAAGATCATTATTTCTTTTTCATAATTTAAGGATCTATTTACCAGATATACTACTATAGGGTAAAAGGTTTTTTCTTTCTTCACTTTAAATATGTCATGACACTCTCTCCTGGCCTGTAAGGTTTCCTCTGAAAAGTCTGGGGTCGATTGTATGGAGCTCCATTGTATGTTATTTGTTTCTTTTCAGTTGCTGCTTTTAGGATCCTTACTAGATCTGTGACCTTTGAGGATCTGATTATTAAATGACATGAGGTAGTCTTTGAGTTTAATCTGCTTGGTGTTCTATAACCTTGTACTTGAATTCTGATATCTTTCTCTAGGTTTGGGGAGTTCTCAGATATTATCCATTTGTTAAACTTTCTACCCTCATCTCTTTCTCTACCTCCTCTTTAAGGCTAATAACCCTTAGATTTGCCCTTTTGAGGCTGTTTTCTATATCTTGTAGTTGTGCCTCATTGTTTTTTATTCATTTTCTTTTGGTCTTCTCTGACCGTGTATTGTCATATAGCCTGTCTTCAAGCTGACTAATTTTTTCTTTTTCTTGATCAATTCTGCTATTAAAGGGACTCATATTCTTAAGCATCTCAGCTGCGTTTTTAAACTCTAGATTTTATGCTTGATTCTATTTAATTATTTAAATCTCTTTTAAATTTATCTGATAGAATTCTGTGTTATCTTGAATTTCTTTGAATTTTCTCAATACAGCTATTTTGAATTCTCACATATCTCTGTTTCTCCAGGACTGCTCCCTGGTGCTTTATTTAGCTTATTTGCTGAGGTCATGTTTTCCTAGATGGGGTTGATGCTTGTAGGTGTTTGTTGGTGTTAGGGCATTGAAGAGTTAGGTATTTATTGTGGTATTTACAGTCTGGGCTTCTTTGTGCCTATCCTTTTTGAGAAGGCTTTCCATGTATTTGAATGGACTTGTGCCCCAATCTCAACAACACTGGATTTGCAGACTCTTAGAGGTACTGACTTGGTGGGAAGAAATCTATGGGTTATCTGGAGTAAACTCTTTCTTTTATCTTACTGTCTCTCAAACAAATGGAGTGTTTCTCTCTATGGTGAGCCACCTGGAACTAGGAGGGTGCCCTATTTTACTGTGGCTGGGCTGATATCCAGTATGCAAGACAAAGTCCTCTTCACTCTTCACTCTAGTCTCCTTAGGCAGAAGGAAGTGGTTGCATTTGTTGCAGAGGGAATCACTGCCTGGGGTTGGGGGAAGGATGGTGCAAGCACTCTGCTAGCCATGCCAGCTGGTGTCTCCCTAGGTCACATGCCGCCCTAGTCTACTGGCTCTAAGTGCACCCTACCACTAGGAGTTGCAGTTCTTGTGTCCAAGGCATGCCTTTACAGTTTATCTAGGACCCCAAAGCACTTTGGACCATGGTGGCAAGGTCTACTGAGAAACTCAAATTCTGACTGCTGGGTAGCTGATTCTCTTCTGGCTGTGGCTGGTCCAGCTGCTTCTTCCATGCACAGGCACTGGCTGAGCCTAGCATTTCTTTATTCTCCTCTATGACAGGGCAGCACTAAGTCCAGTGTAAAGCCCCCCATTCACTACATGATATGGTTCCCTTATATTGTTTGGCTGTGTCATCTTGAATTCCTGCATGTTGTGGGAGGAACCCACTGGGCAGTAATTTAATCACGGGGTCAAGTCTTTCCTGTGCTGTTTTCATGATAGTGAATAAGTCTCACAAGCTCTGATGGTTTTAAAAAGAGGAATTCCCCTGCATAAGCTCTCTCTTTGTCTGCTGCCATCCATGTAAGACATGACTTGCTCTTCCTTACCTTCCGCGATGATTGTGAGGCTTCCCCAGCCATATGGAACTGTTAAGTCCAATTAAACCTCTTTGTTTTTTAAATTGCCCAGTCTCAGGTATGTCTTCATCAGCAGCGTGAAAACAGGCTAATATGCTTGCCCTTCCCAAAGTGCAGACTCTCTGTGCCGTCCTGCTTCTGGGGAATGGTGAAGAGGTGGTGTCTGTGATTCAAGACAATCTCTCCTACCCTCTTCAATACCTCTTTCAATGATATGAAGTTAAAACAATGTACTGTGATGCTTACCTGATTTTTGGTCCTTGTGACAGTGTTTTTCTGTGTGCATATTGTTGTTAAAATGTAGTGTCCCAGCGAGGGAAATGAAGGTGTAGGCTTCTATTCTGCCACCTTGCTGCACCCCCTCAGCATTCCTATTTCTTGCTCTTTTTCTTTTTCTTTTTTTTATTGGACTAATTACAAAAGCTTGTTTTCATGTGTTACTCATGTACTTTAAAAAAAATGTCCCAGAGTTTTCCTGTCCATAATCATCCTGTGAGTCAACCTTGGGCACAGCTACCAAAATTGAAAAGTCTTTGAGGTGGAATGCATAGAAATAGATTTTAGGGTTCTGAGGAGTTTGCCTAAGGGCTGCCTAGGGGAAGTGGAGACTGAGGGAGAGGCTGAGAAAATGAAATTCTTGGCCCCTGCTTCATTTCAGCCAGAACGCCCAGTTTTTATGTTTATTAAAGTGCCACATGAGATGTTACTTAAAAATAAACCACGGAGGTGGAGCTGCTGTTAGAAACAATGCTTTGAAATTCACTAACCCAGAATAAGGACGGTGTTGGTCTCCACTTTGCTTTTCTCTGACCATTCCTGGGAGCCAGGTTTATTTCTTGGCTTTTCACCTGAGTGTGGAAATCAATGCAGTGAATGCACTCCAAGGAAAGCACCGAGGATGGTGAAGGTACTGAAAACTAGAGAGATTGGTTAGTAAAGCCAGGCTTGGAGAACCTTAATTATTTGAAGGGCTCTCAGGGGAGTAGATTAGTTCTTCATAGCACTGGAGTCAGGACTAAAACCCGGAGTAAATGGAGATTTCAGAGTTGTCCAAAGGTAAAATGGGTTGCCTCGGGAAGCAGTAGGATCCCCATAACTGGAGATGTGTAGGCAGAAACTCTTCGTCTATGATGTTTGTGGCAGATATTTCAACAACAGATGAGGATTTGACTAGAGAACCTCCAAGGATCTCTAAACACAAATATTGTTTAGTTCCTATGATTCAGAATATATGTTGGACACTGGAAATATATAAATGATTGAGAGAGACATTTATTTCCACTGTCAATGAAAAAGCAAATAAGATACACAAACAAGTAAACTTTTAAATTTTAAATATTGCTCTGAGGACAAGAGAATATGGTGATGTGATAAAGAGTAACTGGAAGTGGGGACATTTTTAGATAGGAATTCAAGGAAGCACCCTCTGAAGAGATATCTTATCTGAGGCCCAAGGGTGAGAAGGAGCCATTTATGCAAAAATATTCTGGGCAGAGAGAACAGAACATAGTAATAGCACTAGAAAGCTGTTGCAGAATTTAAAACAGGATAATTCTGTGATCTGATTTAGGATTTACAATGATTTTTTTTAAAAAGGAATTACACACCAAAACCAAATGATATTTATTCCAGGTATGCAAGATTGGTTCAACATTTGAAAGTCAGTTAGTGTAATAAATCACGTCAAGAGGCTATAAAGGGGAAATTATATGATTATATCAATTGATGCAGAAAAGGGAATTACAAAATTCAACAACCATTCTCAATAAAAACTCTAAGCACACTAGGAATAGAGGGAACTTCTTCATCTTTATAAAGAATATCTACAAAAAAATCCTACAGTGAACATCACACTTACTGCTGAGAAACCGAATATTTGGCCGTATCTTAATACAAGCCAAGTAAGTCCTGCTTAACTACTGGTAGTTAATACATGCTGGAAGTCCTAGCAAGTTCAGTAAGACAAGAAAGGGAAATAAATACAAGGTATACAGATTTCAAAGTAGGACTAAATCTGTCTTTGCTTGCAAATGACATGATTGTCTATGTGGAAAATTCCAAAGAATGAAACAAAAAAGCAAAACAAGCCCCTCCTGAAACAAATCTGTGAGTATAGCGAGGTCACAGGATACAGAGTTATTATATGAAAGGCAATTGTTTTACTTTATAGCAATAAACAGTGGTAATTTGAAATACAAAATTTATAATAGCCATTCATAATTGCACATGAAAATGAAATAATTTGGTAGAAATCTAACAAAGTATGTGTGGAACCTATATGTGGAAAACTATAAAACTCTAAAGAAATTGAAGGAAATATAAATAAATGGAGAGATATTTTGTGTTCATGGATGGGAAAACTCAATATTTTAATATAATTTTTTTCCAACTTGATTTATAGATGCAACACACCCTCAATCAAAATTCTGTAAGCTATTTCATCATATTGAAAAAAGGAATCTAAGTTTATATGGAAAGATAAAAGATCTAAAATAGCTATATTACAATGTAGAAAAGCAATAAAGTTGGAAAACTCAACCCAATTTCAAGATTTGCTATACAGCTAAAATAATCAAGGCTGTATGGGATTGGAAAAAAATAGACACATAGACAAATGGAACAGAATAAAGAGCCTAGAAATAGACTACAAATATAGTCAATAAATCTTCAGCAAGGAAGCAAAGGCAATTACATTTAGAAAGAATAGTTTTTTCAACAAATGATACTAAAACTATTGGATATACATATGAAAATGTATCTAGGCACAAATTTAATATATTGCACATAAATTAACTCAAAATGGATCATTGATTAGTGTATAACTCAAAGTTCTAATACTTCTAGAAGAAAACATAGGAGAAAATATAGGTGACAGGGTTTGGCAATGAGTTTTTATTTTTATTTTTGGTTAATTACTTAATTACTTTATTTATTTGTTTTAGAGACAAGGTCTCTCTCTGTCACCCTGGCTGGAGTGCAGTTCTCATACTTATAGCTAGTTGTACCTCAAATTCCTGGGTTGAAGTGATCCTCTTGTCTCAGCCTCCCTGGCATTTTAGACTACAGTTGCACCACCGTGCCTGGATTGGTAATGAGTTTTCAAATACAAAACCAAAAGCATGATCCATAAAAGAAAAAATTGAAAAGTACAAATTATGAAAATGTTGACCATTGTGACATACCTTGCTAAAATATCTTTATATTGTATATAATGTATTAAGTTATTTTCCAATATCTTTCTTTAGATACACATCTACAGATTTCCTTCAATTTTCTATCTGGAAAGCGGCAGTGGCACTTGTATACATTTCTGTGTTAGCTCAGGCTGGCATAACAAAACCCAGTAGTCTGGGTGGTTTAAAAACAGAAAATAATTTTCTCACAGTCTGGAGGCTGGGAAGTGCATAATCAAGGTACTAGCTTTTTGGGCTCTGGTGAAGGTTCTCTTCTTGGCTTATAGAGGGCTGCCTTCTCTATGTGTTCTCACAGGGTAGAGAGCTCTGGTATCTCTTTCTCTCCTTATAAGGGCACTAATGCTATCAAATTAGGGCTCCTCCCTGATGACTTCATTTAAACATAATTACTTCCTGAAAACACTATCTCCAGCTTTAACATATGAATTTTGGGGGTCACGATTCAGCCCATAGCAATTTCCATTTGATCTTTTATAATAATACTTATTTGCATTTTTTAGACAACAAGCTTTGAGCTTTGCAAAAAAGCACACTAAAACCACACACTTAGAATTTTTGGCTGTGGCTCAAAGGACATTATTAGCATTCTGATTCAGCATAGGAGCGCGGGTGTCTTTGGGAACGTGTTTGTTGTGAGCCATATTTTTTTGTACATCGTGTTACATATTCTTGGGGATAATTCTCCTTCATGAAACCCAAACCAGTTTGTAATAGGAACTTATTAGATTGATAGTCAATGCAGTTTGAACCAACAGAAGGAACAAAGAAAAATTACACTCTAAATTCAGAAAAAAAATTAAAACACATAATAAAAAATTTATAACACAAAAAAATTATAACAACTATCCTTCTTTCCTGAGAATTTTATATCATGGTGTTAAATTTATTTAGATTCTCACAGTTAAATAAGGGTCATGTGCTTTTTTTTTTATCAGCACGAAGTATTGGCTGTTCTAACACAAAAAATATGGGATATTTAGGAAACTTTATATGATTCAGGGTCACACATACTTTTTTCTAATGACTTTGGTTAATACTTCCTTTTACTTTAGAAATATATAAGTAATAGACTTCTAGCTAAATGGCCATTTTAATGCAAGGACATGGCTATCGAATTTTCAAAATTTAAATAATTAGGCATAAATATATCTGAATTAATTCTGGGACCCCTTATATTTCAATCCTACTGCAATATTGAATTCAGAGAAAAACTATATATAACCTAGAAGTAAAATTTATACTTTCATCTCCCCAAGTCCATGTAAGGAAAACTTACAGCCTACAGAGTACATTTATTGAATCCTTTTGCATTCTCTCTGCAAGTGTCCTGCAGCCTTAAACTCTTTCAAATTATCTCACTCTCTAATTCTTACTCTGACCTCCCTACCAAGCATTCACCCGTATTTAGCTCCCTTGTCTGTTCAGTCGGTCTTTTCCAATTCTCATTCTCTCTTAGGTGTCTGTTATCCACACTCCTTCTGTTATATGCATTCATCTCTCTCATATCTTTGATGAGCATTGGAGAGGAGCTGGAATCTCTCTGACAGCAGTGATGCATGAAGGACCTGAGGAGGTGGCATGAATGGCTCTCAGTCCCTGCATTTAGATAAGAGAGGCTGCATACTATTGGGAGACTTGGCATAGGTAGTCTTTTTTTTCACTCGTAGCAGTGTCTGAGTTCATTGGTTTATTTACTACCCCCCACAGTATTAAAAATGCTCTCCACCACTGTATGATTTTTCAGTACTCAGGAGACACTACAACCTGTGTGACAGCTAAGCATTCACCAAACATTAGCACTTTTTGAATGGTCTATTAAATCACCAGGTAAAATGCACATACATTATAATTAAGAATATTTTCACCATAATAGTCTACATTAAATAAAAATTCTTTGTTCCATTCCAACTTGGCAACTTGCTGAAATCTTGAGGTTCCGACCGACCTCACATCTTAAAAGTATAAATAGTTCTTGAAAATATCTAGGTCACCTGATGACAACACAAACATAAAGAAAATAGAAAATAATAAAGAAGTTCTGTGAGACTACTATATAGAGATTCTGCTGCTTTTTGTTCCCTAATTATTGAAATGAGACTCTTGCATTTGCTCTTGCTTGATCCAGACTGTGTTCAGAAACCACTCTCCTGTGATTACTGTTCTTAATCACATTTTTGAAATTGATGCAACAGATGCTTCTTATTGTTTTAAAACTGTATATTTTAAATTGAAATTTATTTTAATCAAGTATGAATAGCACTAAATATTTTTATCCTAGCATTATGTATAATAAAAAACAAATGGCTTATACGGTATTTATTGACACCTATATAATTAATTGAAACAGGCTGATAAGAAGGTGGTGTTTCCTTTCCGAAAACCTCCTACTAC
This sequence comes from Hylobates moloch, assembly GCF_009828535.3. Taxonomy (NCBI): domain Eukaryota; kingdom Metazoa; phylum Chordata; class Mammalia; order Primates; family Hylobatidae; genus Hylobates; species Hylobates moloch. The sequence goes on from NW_026652291.1 coordinate 77,092,299, forward strand.
AAAGTCATGAATTGGCAAAATATTACTTAGCAATGTTTCAAATGCCTCATATGACATAATCTTTATGTTTTGCCAGCTGATGTACTGTGAAAGGAAAATAAGCCTCAAGACCCCCAAATCACTGAACCAAGAGGAAATGTCAACCTGGGAACTGTGTCAGACAAACCTGCTTCCCGTTTTTTTCCTAAGTAAAGTAGCTTAGCTGTAAAGATAAAAAAGCTACATACCTCTCTCACAATTTGCCCACAAAGAAATTCCTTGTGGGCATCAAGGTTTTTACGTGAAACACTTCTGTTGGATTTCAGTCTGGCAATGTAAATTGATAGCTTATCATCACGAGTGCAGGATAAAGGACAGAACTCAAAGTCATCCCTCTGCTGACCTGAGAGGAATGGATATCTGACACTTTCCACTGCCGGATTGTGTATGTAAAAATGCAGATTCACTGAGCAAGACTAAGGCATAAATGACATTTCCTCTACTCTGGTCTCACATGTAAATTGTGTATTTAGTAAAAGGCTAATCAGAGACTCAAAAGAATGCAACCATTTGTCTCTTATGTACCTATGACCAAGATGACCCTTCCCCACCCTCCCCCCAACCTTTGAGTTGTCCCGGCTCTCCACACCAAACCAATGTGTGTATCTTACGTATACTGATTGATGTATTATGTCTCCCTACAATGTATAATGCCATGCTGTGCCCCAACCACCTTAGGCATACATCATCAAGACCCCCTGAGACTGTGTCACAGGCACGTCCTTAACTTTTGCAAAATAAACTTTCTAAATTGATTGAGACTTACCTGATATTTTTCACTCACAATACTTAATAGCACTTCCAGTTTCTCTGGCACGAGGAGGTAATCTTTGTAAAGAAAATATAGGTAATTTTTCTGGATACTCCTTGATTCTTAGTGAATAATAAAGAAGACTAATAGCAATCAGATAGGTGTAGTAGAAGTCAATGAAATGGAAGTAGAAGAATGGAACCAGCCAACTCTAAAATCAATCCTTTTAGACCCTGTGATTCTTGGTATTATTGATAGAAATTAATCATCATGTAGAAGACAAAATGACAGTACCTTTTGCCATTATTTTAAATCTTTCACTGAATATTTATCTGATACAGATAAGTGATAGATTTCAATCTGATAGTCCAAAGCCTAAATTCTATGTCCCAGAATTTTCCACGTCATTAACTTTAGAAGGTTAACTGTCCTTTAACTCTCCCTGAGGAGTACAGATTTCTCATCCCCACTTCTTGTATATTTATGTCTAAGTAGCTGTGGATTTTATATGCATTTAAAAATCTTTGCCTCTTTTAGGCTTTTCTTAGGGTCCAATTTCTCTTAAGAGCAAAAGTGTCTCTTCACTATAAAATCATAGTTGTATATTGACTCACACACATATGCACACACATGCACACACATACACACATACACACATGAATTTATTGAGAAAAGAGTATTTTAAAAGGTATTCTAAAATATTAGAAGCACAAAATTATATATCTAAAGTATCAGTGCTATATAGGACCTGTACCCATTTTTGTAACTCATTGTTTCTGTAGAAGGAATTCTGTAATTTCCTTGTTTCATGTTTTTATAACAATGTCAATCTTTCTAATTCTTATAAATTAAAAACTCTGGATTGTGCTATGATCACATTCAATTTAAAATAAGTGCATTATTTTTTTTGAAACATGGTTTCTCAACCTTGGCACTATTAACATTTTGGGCTGGAAGATTCTTATTGTAGGAAGAGGTCCTGTGCTTTGTAGGATGTTTTGCAGCATCCCTGGCTTTTACCCAGTAGATCCCAGGAGAATCCCTCAGTGGTGACAACCAAAAATGTTGGCTTGACAGTTGTCCCTGGGGGGCAAAGTCACTCCTAGTTGGAAATCACTGCCTTATTTAAAAGAAAGGTGTTAAAAATAATTGATTATTTGTCTCAATTAATATGTGACATTATTAATCATAATAATGTCCACATTTGGGTGGCCCACTCTGGATGTGTTCCAATAGAAATCAATACAACTTGTTTCCATTTAATAGATATTTCTCAATTTTAGTGAATTTTACAGAAATAAATGCAAAATCTAAAGCACAATCAAATAATCTTCACTTTTGGATTAATATTTTGAGGGCATTTAAACCTCTCTCTCTTTATGTATGCCTTTTCCCCTCTTTGTTTTATATATTAAGGTAGGAGGACATGATTTCATTGTCTCTGCATAGCTTATTGATGACATCTGCTGCTTTGCCCTCAGCACCTCATAGAAATTTCAAGGCAAATTAATGTCCAGATGGTTTTATCTGTACAAAAAACTTTTCTAGATACACAGCCTATTTTAGCATAGTATCTTATGTCCTAGAGGGAAAGCAAAGTAATTTAATGCCATTAGGCAGAGTAAAACTTAGAAAATATGATCTATTTATTCTTTAAAATACTCTTCGAGTTTTGCATCTCCTTTCACTTCTATATAATGCATCATCCCTTTGCAATGCTCTTCTCTAGTTAGTATTGACTGCTATGAATATTACATTCTTTCTCATTATATTTTTGTGAAACATTATTCAAGCAACTTTCCAAGCCAATTTGGTTTTATATAAAGAAGATAGATATATCTATATTTAAGAAGCAGATACATAGAAATACATATTTACTAAATCTAAATTTAAAACTCTAAAATTGTTGCACAAATAAATATTTTTATTAAAAATGTTAAGTTATGATAAAATAAACATAAAATTCCCATCCTAGCCATTTTAAGTGTGTACTTCAGTAGTGTTGTATTCACACTGTTGTGCAACCAATCTCCAGAACTTTTTCATTTTGCAAAACTGAAAGTCTGTACCTATAAATCAACAACTCTCCATTTCCTCCTCCTCTCAGCTCCTAGCCAGAAGGACCATTCTATCTTCTGTCTCTGTGATTTTGATTACTCTAAGTACCTCATATATGTGGAAGCATACTGTATTTGTCTTTTTGTGACTCGGTTATCTTATTTAGCATAGCGTCCTCAATGTTCATCTATGTTGTAGCATGTGTCAGAATTTCCTCCTTTTTAAAGGCTGAATAATATCCCATTTTAATGGTATACCACTTTTTTTGTTCATTCATCTGTGAATGGATATTTGGGATGCCTTCACCTTTGGATTTATTGTAAATAAAGTTATGATCATGGTGTACAAATACTTCTTCAAGACCCTCCTTTTGATTCTTTTGGCTGTATACCCGGATGTTAAATTGCTGGATCATACTATATTAATTCATTTTAATATGAATTTTTCATATGTACTATTCTCTAGCCAGCTTTCTAAAATAGTATTACCTGGATGCTTTCCATGTAAGCACTTACATATCCACATTATTGTTTAAATTGCTGCACAATATTCCACTACATCTATTTACTGTGATTTATTTCCCTGATAACTCTTTGAGAGACATTTAGCTGTTTTTAATGTAAAATCGACAATGCTGCACTGAACATTCTTATACATGTCTCTTTGCACACATGTGAGAATATACAAATTTCTAAAAGTAGAATAGCTTTTGACTCAGCTATTCTATTTTTCCTTGTAATAGACATTGACAGAAGACCCTTTAAAGAGGCACACTGATTTTACATTTTCACCCAGAGGATATGAGTGGGAAATTTTAAAACTTGTCTTTCCATTCCATTTTTGAATTTTCAGGAAGGTTTTTAATTAGTTTGCTAGGCAAAATAGTTTTTTAATTTACAAATAATAATTGCATATATTTATGGGGTACACAGTGATGTTTCGATACATATAATGAATAGTAATCCGACCAGGGTAATTGCATATCCACCAACTCAAGCGTTTATCATTTCTTTGGGAATGTTTAATGTCCTGTTTGAAACTATATAATATATTTGATAGCTATTTGAAACTATGTAACATATTATTGTTAACTATAGTCATTCTACAATGGTATAGAACAGTAGAACTTATTCCTCTATTGAGCCAAATTTTGTATCCTTTAACAAATCCCTCCCTATAACCCCATTTCCCTACATTTTCCAGCTCTGCCCAAAACAGTCTACAGATTCAATGCAATCTCTTTAAAAATAACAATGACATTACACACACACACACACACACACAAACATCTAAAAATTTGTTGAAACCACAAAAGACCCCAAAGAGCCAAAACAATCTTGAACAAAAAAGAACAAAGCTGAAGCCATCAATCGTACTACCAGACTTCAAAATATACCACAAAGCTGTAGTAACCAAAACAGTGTGATATTGGCATTAAAAGCAGACACATGGACCAATGAAAGAGACTAGAGAAGCCAGAAATTAATCCACATATCTACAGCCAACTGATATTTGAAAAGGCACCAAGAATATTAATTGGAGAAAGGAAGTTTCTTCAGGAAATGATGGTGGGAAAACTGGGTATCCAGAAGAATGAAAGTAGACCTCTACCTCCCATGCTATGCAAAAATCAACTCAGAATGGATCAAAGACCTAAATGTAAGATTTGAAACTATAAAACTACTATAATAAAGCATAGGGGATTTCTGGACATTGGTCTGGGAAAATTTTTGTGAATAACACCTCAAAAGCACAGACAATGAAAGCAAAAATTAACAATTGGGACCCTATCAAACTGCAAACCTTTTGCACAGCAAAGCAAACAACGGAATAATAGGCTACCGACAGAATGGGAGAAAATATTTGCAAACTATTTATCCAGTAGGGGGTTACTCTCCAGAATATATAAGAAACTCAAACACCTCAACAGCAAAAATCCAAACATTCCCCTGATTTAAAAATGGTCAAATAATGTGAATAAACATTTCTCAGAAAAAGATACACAAATAGCCAAGAAATATATGAAAAATCGCACAACATCCTAATCATCAAGGAAATGCAAGTCAAAACCACCATGAGTTAACATTTCACCCCAGTTAGTGTGGCTACCATGAAAAAGATAAAAAACAGCAAATGCTGGTGAGGGTGCAGCGTAAGGGGAACTCATAGACTTCTGATGAGAATGTAAGCTAGTACAACTATGGAGAACAGAATGGAGATTCTTCAAAAAAGTAAAAATATTAATAGAACTACTCTATGATTTAGCAATCTCACTTCTGGGTATTTATCCAAAGGAGAAGAAATCAGTATATTGAAGAGATACCTGCACCCTCATGTTTATTGCAACACTATTCACGGTAGCCAAGATACGGGATCAACATAGGTGTCCAAAAACCAATAAATGAATAAAGAAAATATATACACCATAAAATATTATTCAGTCTTATTAAAGAATGAAATTCTGTCATTTGTGGCAATGTAGATGGAACTGGAGGATGGTATGTTAAGTGAATTAAGCCAGGAATTGAAAGTTAAAATTCCACATGTTCTCGCTCATATATGTAAGCTAAAAACAGTTGATCTCACTGAAGTAAAGAATATAACAAATATTTTTGTTTGAGTAATATTTTAAATATTTTTCTAATTGCATGTGTTCATTTTATAAAGATGAGTAATGGTAGTAAATTTAATAAAGAAAATAAAAATTATCCATAAATCAGCACAAGTAACTACTAACTGTAATCATAATGACTGTTGAGCTCACTGTAAAAATAAAATTTCTATACACACACACACACACACACACACATATATATATATATATACACACACACTATACTTTGAGGCCATGTATATAGAAGATACTTATAAACCAGTGAAATAATGGATGTTTTACTTTACGTCTGTAATCTTGGTATTTCTCTGTGCGAGAGATATTTATTGGAAGTGTGTCATATTCCTCTTGGAAATAATATAGCAAATCTCTAATTTTGCTGTAGAATTTTCTGATTATTCTAAAAATACAATATTCTCATATGTTTTGGAAGGAGATACAAAACTATACCTAAACATCATATAAAAATGCTTAAGGAAACAAGCATTGTATTTCTGAAGAAATGAGTAATAAATCTTGTTCAATGTCCAGCTACCACCTCTGAATCACTATCCTTTATCCTGTAATTAGATCTGTTAAAACTGGAAAAAGTACACTAAAAATAAGTAAATAAATAACTTGTGTCAGTTGTATGTTTCACACAGCAATTTATTTGGTTACTTATTATTTTTGCTTGTTTGGTTGGCTTGGTAATGAAAAATGGCAACATATATGCAGATTTTCTGAATAAGTGTTTGTAATACTTAAGAAAAATCTACCTGGAAAAGCAGTGGCTGCATGAATTGTTAATCATGAGTTCTTTGGACAGAAGCATTTCTTTTTCCCTCATGATCAGACTTAAGAGTTTCTGCATAGTATAGGCTCAAGGAGAAGGTATATGCCTCATCAGTGTGACTGAGTTATGGCAGGAACCATTTAGAAAGCAATGCTGCTGCAGATGTAGGAACTGCTTAAGTGATGTATGTGTATAATCTTTATATCTCCAATGACTTTTCTCTTCTGGCAAAAGTTAGTGTTTATATCATTTTTTGATTTTATGCTCAGACAATTCATGTCTTTTCTTATTATGCAAACTGATAGATTTTGCTTTGAAAAAGAATAAAGTGCATTCAAAAAAATCTACTTTCTATTTTGCTGTGTGTGGTTTAAGTTACCAAGTATTGTTTGTATTACTGAATGTTCAGCACTATTGCAGTTATATATTAAAATGATTTGCCTAAGCATGTTGCAGTTAAACCCTGTTAAAATGGAATTTTGTGGAGAGTACTGTACCCTTCTGATAATTCAGTTTTAACAGTGTAATGGGAGAACATTGTTTATGCTATAGAATTATTCACTCAGGACATTAAAGTGCAATGAGAAAATTGTTACCTCTAGTAAAATTTATGACAATGTGGTATCTAGAAATGCTTGATAAACCCCAAAGAGAATTATTTCTTACTTGGTAGATAACTATGGTATATACTTGTAAATTTTTCAAAAGTAAATTCGCAAGTAACTAAAATCACAGGATCTTTATGAAATTATATTTGCATATAATGAAATGAACAACAATAGAGGTACTTGTTTGGTCCTAAATTAATTATCGTCATTTATAGATAATATAACTAGAAATAGTTATTGATAGTTTTGGATAGTAGGTTAGAATAATTTTATATCACTCCTAATTTTTACTTTCTTTTTCTTGTAAGGATATTCAACTATAAAAGTAAAACTTAGAAAAACAGAAAACCTAAAAAGGAGAAATCAGAAAGAAGGTAAAGCATGCTATTTTAAAAATTTTTAATGTTTAATATTTGTGAGTACATAGGAGGTATATGTATTTATGGGTTACATGAGCTATTTTGATATAAGCATACAATGCATAAAAATGACAGTAGAGTAAATGGAATATTTATCACCCCAAACATTTATCTTTTGTGTTATAAACAATTGAATTATACTCTTACATTATTTAAAAATGTACAGTTAAATTATTGTTGACTACAGTCACAGTCTTATTCATCCTTTTTAATGAAATTTTTATGTCCACTAACCATCCCCACCTGTCCTCACACCCCCGCTACGCTTCCCAGCTTCTGGTAACCATCCTGCTAATCTGTATCTGTATGAGTTTAGTTGTTTTAATTTTTAGCTCCCACAGATAAGCGAGAACAGGCAAAGTATGTCTTTCTGTGCCTGGCTCATTTTGCTTAATATAATGCTCTCCAGTTCCATCCATGTTGTTGCAATTGACAGAATCTCATTCGTTTTTATTGCTGAACAATACTCCACTGTGTATATGTACCACATTTTCTTTACCCATTCATCAGTTGCTGAACGCTTAGTTTGCTTCCAAATCTTGGTTACTGTGAATAGTGCTGCAGTAAACATGGGAGTACAGATACCTCTTGGATATACTGATTTCCTTTCTTCTGTGTATATGTCTAGAAGGTGGGATTGCTGGATCAAATAGTAGCTCTATTTTTAGTTTTTTGAGGACCCTCCAAACTACAAGCTCCATACTGGTTATAGTAATTTACATTGCCATGAACAGGGTACAAGGGTTCCCCTTTCACCACATCTGCAAGCATTTGTTACTTCCTGTCTCTTGGATGAAAGTCATTTTAACTGGGGTGAGATGATTTGTCATTGAATTTTGATTTGCATTTCTCTGCTGATTAAAGATATTCAGCACCTTTTCATGTGCTGTTTTGCTATTTGTATGTCTTTTTTTTTTTTGAGAAATGTGTATTCAGATTTTTTGCATATTTTTCAATCAGATTATTAGACTTTTTCCTATAAAATTGTCCAAGACCCTTATATATACTGGTTATTCATCCCTTGGCAGAAGAGTCATTTGCAAATATTTTCTCCCATTCTGTGGGTTGTCTCCGCACTTTGTTGATTGTTTTCTTTGCTGTGCAGAAGCTTTTAAACTTGATTTGATCCTATTTTTCCATGTTTGCTTTCAATGCCTGTGCTTGTTGGGTATTACTCAAGAAATCTTTGCCACTGCAGTGCCCTGGAGAGTTTTCCCAATGTTTTCTTGACATAGTTTCATAGTTTGAGGTCTTAGATTTAAGTCTTTAATCCATTTTGTTTTGATTTTTGTACATGGTGAGATTTAAGGGTCTAGTTTCATTTTTCTGCATTTGAATATCAAGTGTTCCCAGCACCATTTACTGAAGAGACTTATCTTTTTCCCAGTGTATGTTCTTGGCACTTTTGTCAACAGTAAGTTCACTGTTGGTTTTTAGACTTATTTCTGTGTTCACTATTTTGTTCCACTGGTATATGTGTCTATTTTTTTTTTTTTTTTTTTTTTTGAGACAGAGTCTCGCTCTTTCACCCAGGCTGGAGTGCAGTGGCGCGATCTGGGCTCACTGCAGGCTCCGTCCCCCGAGGTTCACGCCATTCTCCTGCCTCAGCCTCCCGCGTAGCTGGGCTACAGGGGCTCGCCACCTCGCCCAGCTGATTTTTTGTATTTTTAGTAGAGACGGAGTTTCACCGTGTTAGCCAGGATGGTCTGGATCTCCTGACCTCGTGATCCGCCCGCCTCAACTCCCCAAAGTGCTGGGATTACAGGCGTGAGCCAGCACGCCTGGCCTATGTGTCTATTTTTATGTCAGAACTATGCTGTCTTGGTTACTGTAGCCCTATGGTTAATTTGAAGTAAATTAATACGATTCATACAGTTTTTTTGCTGAGGATAGCTTTGGCTATCTTCTATCTTTTGTGCTTCCATATAAATTTTAGGATTTTAAAAATTACTGTAAAGAATGTCATTTGGTGTTTTGTTAGAGATTGCATTACATTTGTAGATTGATTTGAGTAGAATGGACATTTTAACAGTGATTCTTCCAATCCATGAACATGAAATATCTTTAAAATTTTTTTGTGTCCTCTTCAATTTCAGGAGTAAATATTTTATATTTTTCATTTTAGAGATACTTTACTTCTTTGAATATGTTAATTCCTAGATTTTTCGTTTTATTTGTAACTATTGTAAATGGGATTACTTCTTGATTTCTTTTCTAGATTGTTTGCTGTTGGCATGTAGAAATGCTACTGATGTTTGTATATTGATTTTGTTTCCTGTAACTTTGCTGAATTTGTCAGCTTTAATAGGTTTTGTTGGAGTCTTTAGGTTTTTCCCAGTATAAGATAATCTCATCTACAAACAACAATAATTTGACTTCCTTTTCAATTTGGATGATGCCCTTTATTTCTTTCTCTTGTCTGATTGCTCAAGCTAGGACTTCCAGTACTGTGTTCAATAACAGTGGTAAAAGTGAGTATCCCTGCCTTGTTCCAGGTCTTAGAGGAAAAGCTTTCCATTTTTTCCCCATTCGGTATGATACTAGCCATGGGTCTGTTGTATACAGCTTTTCGTATATTGAGGTATGTTCCATATATACCCAGTTTTTGAGGGTTTTTATCATGAAGACATGTTGAATTTTATAAAGTTCTTTTTCACCATCAATGGAAATGACCATATCGATTGTATCCTTTATTCTGTTGATATGATATATCACATTGATTGATTTGCATATGTTGAACCATCCTGGAATCCCTGTAATAAATTTCAATTGATCATGATGATGATCTTTTTAAATGTATTACTGAATTAGGTTTGCTGGTATTTTGTTGAGGACTTTTGAATTAATACTCATTAGAGATACTGGCCAGTAGTTTTCTTATTCTAATGTATCTTTTTCTGGCATTGGTATCAGGCTAAGACTGGCCTTGTAGAAGTTTTTTCTCTTCCTCTATATTTTTGCAATAGTTAGAGTAGCACTGGTATTAATTCTTCCTTAGATATTTGGTAGGATTCAACAGTGAAGCCATCAGGACCAGGGCTTTTCTTTGCTTGGATACTCTTTATTACAGTTTTAGTCTTATTACTTGTTATTAATCTGTTCAGATTTTGGACTTGTTCACGGTTCAATCTTGGTAGGTTGTATGTGTCTAGGAATTTATTCATTACTTCTTGACCTTCCAATTTATTGGCCTGTATTTGCCCATTGTAGCATGTAATGATCCTTTGAATTTCAGTGAAAGCAGTTGTGATACCTGCTTTTTCATCTCTGATTTTATTTATTTGGGTCTTCTCCCCTTTTTTCTGTTAGTCTGGCTAAAAGTTTGTCAATTTTTTGATCTTTTCAAAAATCTACATTTTGTTTTAATGATCTTTTGTATTATTTTGTTCATTTCAATTTTATTTATTTCTGCTCTGATGTCTGTTATTTATTTTCTTCTCCAAATTTTGGGCTTGGTCTGCTCTTGTTTTTCTAGTTCTTTTAGATGCATCATTATATTATTTCATTTATGTTTTTCTTCTTTTTTGATTTAGGCGTTTAAAGCTATACATTTCCCTCTTAGTACTGCTTTCACTGTATCCCAGAGGTTTTAGTATGTTGTGTTTCCATTATCATTTATTTCAAGAAAGTTTTCAATTTTCTTTTTAATTTCTTTATTGACTCGCTGATCATTCAGGAGCACATTATTTAATTTTCATGTGTTTTTATAGTTTCTAACATTTCTTTTATTATTGATTTCTGGTTTTATTCCATTGCGGTCAGAGAAGATTCTTGATATTATTTCAATTGTTTTGAATGTTTTAAGACTCATCTTGTGACCTAGCACAGGGTTTATTTTTGAAAATAATACATTTGCTTAAGGGAAGAATGTGTACTCTACAGTCATTGGATAAAAAAAAAAATCTGTATATAGCGATTAGGTTCATTTGTTCCATAGTGCAGATTAAGTCAGATGTTTCTTTTTTGGTTTTCTGTCTGGAAGATCTGAAAAATCCTGAAGGTGGGATGTTGAAATTTACAGCTATTACTCTATTGTTGTCTACCTCTTTCTTTAGTTATAGTAATATTTGCTTTATATACCTGAAGACTCCATTATTGGGTGTGTGTATATTTACAATTGTAGTATTCCCTTGATGAATTCACCTTTTTATCATTATATAGTGCCCTTCTTTGTCTCTTCTTGTAGTTTTTGTCTTGAAATCTATTTTGTTTGATATACATATAGCTACTCCCCATCTTTTTTGGTTTTCATTGGCATAGAGTATCTTTTTATCTTTTTATTTTTGGTCTACATGTATCTTTATAGGTGAAGTATACTTCTTGCACCTTCACAATGCAATGTTGCACAGTGATGCAACAGATCATTGGGTCTTTGTTTTTTTCCATTCATTCAGCTACACTATGTCTTTTGATTGGAGCATTTAGTCTATTTACCTTCAATGTTGTTATTGATTGGTAGGGACTTACTCCTTCCATTTTGTTATTTGTTTTCTGGTTGTTATGTGGTTGTCTTCTTTCCTCCCTTCCTATCTCCATTTTAGTGAAGGTGATTTTCTCTGGTGAGATGCTTTAATTTATTACTTTTTATTCTTTGTATATTCATTGTATGTTTTTTGATTTGATGTTACCAAGAGGCTTGCAAATACTGTCTCATAATCCATTATTTTAAACTGATAATAACACTGATTGCATACATAAACAAGCAAGCAAAAAGAAAACTATATAAAAACTCTAACCCTTAACCTCATTACCCCACTTCTAAACTGTTTATTGTTTTTATTTATATCTTGTTATACTGTCTGTGTCTTGAAAAGTTGTAGTTACTGTTTTTGATTGGCTTATCATTTACTCTTTCTACTTAAAGTAAGAGTAGTTTACACAACACAGTTACAGTGTTACACTATTCTGTGTTTTTCTGGGTACTCACTATTACCAGTGAGTTTTGTACCTTCAGATGATTTGTTATCGCTCATTAATGTCCTTTTCTTTCTGATTAAAGTATGCTCTTTAGCATATCTTGTAGGACAGACCTGGTGTTTGATAAGGTCATGTTTTCCTGGATAGTGTTGCTACTTGTAGATGTTCTTCAGTGTCTGGGCAATGAAGAGTTAGGCATTTATTTTATTCTTCACAGTCTGGGCTTGTTGGACATCTTTGGGAAGGTTTCCCAGGTATTGAAAAGGACTGGAGTGTTGTAAACTAAGCCATGTCTGCACTAGGGGGCACCCGAATCCCATTAACAGTGAGTTTCTTGCAGATTTGTAGAGTTACCACTTTAGTGGTCTTACATGAGAGCTCAAAAAATTATCCAGATTACCAGGCAGAGACTTTTTTTTCCTTACTTTCTTCCAAACACATGGACTCCCTGTCTTAGCTGAGCTGTCTGGAGTTGGGAGGGCATGACAGCAAACACCCCGGTTGCCACCGCCATTACGACTATTCTTTGTCAGACCTGAAGCCAGCACAGCATTGGGTCTCTCCCAAGACCCACTGTAACTACTACCCGGCTACTACCTATGTTCTCTTGAGGCCCTGAGGCTCTACAGTCAGCTTATGGTGAAGCCAGTCAGGCTTGTGTTCTTTTCTTCAAGAGAGCAAGTTCTCTGAGGCTCTGGGCTGGTTTAGAGATTTCATATAGAAGCCACAGGCTGGAGTCAAATTCTTAGAAGTCTACCTGGGGTTCTATTGTACTGTGATTGAGTTGGCACTGAAACTATGAGACTTAGTTCTTCCCACTCTTTCCTCTCCTTTCCACAGGCAGAGGATGTCACCCTGTGGCCACCACCACGAAAGGCCTGTGGGGCGTACTGCCAGGCTACCACTGACATTCATTTCAGGCCCAGTGGCTCTTCAGTCAGCTTGCGGTGAATGCTATTAGGCCTGGGACTCAGCCTTCAGAGCAGTGAACTCCCCTTTGGCCCAGGCCTGGTCCAGAAATGCTGTCCAAGAACCAAGGCCTAGAATTGAGGAACCCAAGAGTCCACTTGGTATTCTACCCACCTATTGCTGAGCTGGATTCTAAGGTACAATACAAAGTCCCTTTTATTTTTACCTCTGCTTTTCTCAAACCAAAGGAGTCTCTCCCATAGCAACAAAAGCTGGGAATGTGTTGAGTCTCACTTGATGTCAGCATGACTCAGAATCTCACCAAAGGACCATGGCATACTACCTAGGTATCATTGCTGGTTACTCAGGGCCAAAGGGCTCTTTATTCAGCAAGCGATGGATCCTGCCCAGACTGGGTCCTTCCTTTCAAGGCATCAGATTTCCTTCTAGTCTAGGGTGTGTCTAGAAATGTCATCCCAGAGCTAGGGCTTGGAACACAGGACACATGACTTTGATCAGTGCCCTATCCTACTGTGGCTGAGCTGGTTTCCAAGATGAAAGACAAAGTCCTCTTTTCTTTCCCCCCTTCTCTTCTCAAGCAGAGGGAAGGTGTCTCTTTTGGAGCCATGATCTGTGCTGCTTGAGGCTTGGGGAGGGGTGGGACAAGACTCTCTTACCCTGGCTGGTGTCTCAGTAAGTTGCATGCCCCCCAGTTTCACTGGTTCTGAGCCCAGCTCAGCACTCAGACTTGCATAGGAGTTGCAGTCCTTGTGGCCTAGACTGCCTTTCAAATATATATAGGGTCCCAGAGCATGTTAGCACATGGTTGTGAGGCCTGCTGGAACTCAAGTTCCAACTGCTGGGATGGGCCATTTCTCTCTGGATAGGGCCCATTTAAATGCTCTTTCCATGGGTAAACATTGGCTGAGTTTACCCCAGTTTTGTCTTCTGCCATGACAGGGAAGCACTGAGTTCAATGCAAAGTCTCACAATCGTTGCACTCACCCTCTCCAAATCACATAAATTTTCTGTGTATGCCCAGAGACTGCTGCCAGAGAATTAGGGAAGGGTGGCTTCAACGATTTAAGACTGTCTTTCCTACGCTCTTAAGAGAAGATTGAAAAGCAGGGAAAAACAAATTTAAAAATCTAGAAAGTTTATGTGATACATATAGATACAATGAAAAAAATGACTACTAAGTATGAAATTTGAACCAAAATACTATATTGGTTAGGACATTTATAAAACCAATAAAACATAAGGAAAAGATGCATGAACCTCGTGTGACTCTTTAACTGCAAAACCCAATAATTTAAAATAAAGTTGTAATGCGTGGGCTAATATCAGATTCATATAAGTTCATGGAGCCTCTTGGAACCATTTTTTATTAGCATGCCTAGTATTTTTTATAGAATTCCTCACATTGTATATTAAAATTGTAGAGGCCCTGAATGATGTTATATTCTTCATTCATTTAAAATGATTTGATTTCCTCCTGGCAGAGGGAAAGGTTATGTGCAGATTACTCTGATACAGTTGAGAGTTGGCTTTGGGCTCCCTTAGGGTTAGACTGTTTCTTGTTTGTTCTTCCTCCTGGGAATAATTTACACTTAGGGCATGGCTATCCCAAGGTTGCAGTTGAAATTCCAGGGTTTTAAACAAAATCTCTCTGCTTCTTGAGTCATAGACTGACTTTTGTCACCCTACCTCCATGAAACGTCAAATCTCTGGTTAGACCTTCAGCTTCCTGAATTTTGCTTTTTTTATTTATTTCTTTTTTTTTTTTTTAGTATTTGTTTATTGCATTGGAAGCTTAGGGTTTGACAAATACTTAGAGGAGGAGAAATTGAATAATTTCAGGTTCACATCTGTGATTCTCCCTTTGCCAGGATTTGGCATTTCTGTTCCAGTTTTTGCCTCCAAAACCCAGTGAAATTCCCACAAGCACCTGGATGTCTAGACACTGGTATTCTCTTTACAGCACGAGAAATTTGCTGATATCCTGGAGGAAATGTGGCCAAACCTCAGTGTGCTTCTCTTTCCTGTTAGATGTTGGTCCCTCAAATTCTGAAGTGTATTTTTTTTTTTTTTTTAGTCCATGTTTTAGATTTATACTAGTTGGGGCTGTTAATCTGATACAAACTCTTATGTTGAGGCCAAAGAAACAGTGATTTTAACAACGGGAATATATTCCATGTCTTTATACTTGCACCAGCAGGAGATAGACTTCTAAAACTGCTCAATCTCTGTGAAGGCCATTCTTCCCAAAACCATGTTTAATTATAGTCTTTGAGTACAATATTTAAGGCAGATATTCTTAGTATGTAGAATAAGGGGTTGTCAGATTGTCAAACCTAGAAAATTTCTACACTGAAAAGGAAAGGGGTCCTTTGTACTTCTTTCAAGCAGAATTTATAATGGCTAGAGACCAAGAAGTGCTGTACATTTGCCATTATCCTCCATTATTAATGGTAGTTTAGTTTTATTTTTCTTGTGCTCCGGCATCATTTTTCAAATATGTACAGAGGAGGTAACTTGTAATTTAGTTTGATATAATCAAACCACAAAGAATCATATCTAGACTTGATCAGAAAAATTAAACATCACCTAGATATCCTATACTTTGACCTAGGTATGAATTGGATAAAGCTTTGTAGTTATTTCCTTTGAGGAGGTGGGACGTATGCCTCATGCATGGGAAGGTGTCATGTATGTACAAATGTAGTATATGGATATTGGAGAGCCAAAATATGAACTGCAGGAAATACTTGCTTTTGGCCTACATTGTAAATAGTCTTAGTTTGTTCCTTACTAATTAAACTCCAGCTTTGTTGTAAGCACCAAAACCTCTAAAAATGTATATTTTCCAACCATCCTTATAGACAGAAATAACCATGTGACTGAGTTCTACCAAATGACATATGAGAAAAAGTCATTGGATAGAGTTTCTAGGAAAGAATCTTAAAACCGAAAAAGAGTCAGCTAGTATAAGTTTGCTTCTTCCTTTTTTTCTTTTGCTCCTTTCCTTTCTTCCTGCTTTAAATACTAAGATGAGGACCAGAGCTATAGCCTCTCTCTTTACTTTCTTCACATTTTGAAGGTAAAGCTAAGATCTTAGTCTTGGGCTCTGATAGCCACGATCAGTTGATAAAAATGTCAGCACGTGCCTACCTTCTGACATTTTGTAATATGGGAAAATAAAACCCTGAGTTATTTAAAGTTCTATACAATTAACTCTTTTCCTTATAGATAACCTTTACAGTATCATATCTACAGTCTCATTTCTACATGAAGTAGAAAGCACGACATAATACTCTCTTTTTCTCATAGCACCATCAAATCTGCACTTAATGAAAGTGAATACTAATAAAATATATGCTTATTTCATTCATACACCAAAATTAGGGAAAAGACAAAGTAGACTAGCTGTAATTTACACTTGTGGGATTGGGAACATGGTCCAGCATTTTTTCAAAACCGTGTCTCTAATTGCTTAAATAATAAAGCCATTAGAATAAGAGTGGGCAATAGATCAAGGCCAAGGGTTTTTTAAAGTTGTGATTTCTTTGCAAGCTGTGTTCTAAATAGAAGGATGTATAAGTGAAATTCCAAGCAATGCTAAGCCATTTACACTAAGATGCTCTACAACTTCAATTGTTTGCTGAAGTTCCAATGCTATTTATAGGCCCGCAAAAAACCCAGACCGTTTTATAGATATTAAGACTTGTTCAGGCTTATATGTAAATCCCTAGGTTTGTGTGTCCAACTTTCAGATGAGTATTGTCTTTACTACTTTTCCTCTAGGGTTTAATTTTGTGTGCTAATCACATAATTACTTTTTTCCTCAAGAACTTTTTACTAAATTGCACAGGAATATTTATATATTTTTTATGACAAAGGCATGTAACAAATAGTATTTTTTTCTATGATTAAGCAATTTTGAAAATTCTGTCATCACATAATTATTTTATCTAATGTCTATGAAAGCAAATAAATTTCTGAGGATGCGAGAAGTGTAGCAGAAAGACAGAAAAAGAAGAGGAATAGAGTGGATAAAGGTAGAAAAAGAAAACAATGAAGAAGAGGAAAGACAAGGAGAAGAGGAAGAATGGTACTATTTTTTCTGTATTTAGTTTTTATCAGGTACTGGAATAATGTCACTGTGTTTATAAAAACATTTAATCTCCTCAGCAACTCTATGTAATAGGTCCTAATTATGATAACCATTTTAACATGAGAAGAATCCATATTTAGTGAGTTAAAGAGATTTCCTCATGATCATACAGGCAGTATAGAATAGAAGAGGGGCTTAATTCAAGATGCCTATCTTAGGAACCAGTGCACTTAGTAAAATATAAATCGTGTTGTCTCAGGCCTTTTCTTGCTACCTAAGGCCAAGAGGTAGAAGAGTACTGTGAGAGATACACAGAAATGATTTCCCTTTTCCACAGTTCTTCAATTCATTCTCTTACTGACTTTCTAGGAATTAATCCACTATTGCCTGTAAACCTTACTGTCTGAAGTTTTACTGGGATTTTCCACCCAAAAGATATGGAAATTAAGATAATAATTTCAAGACCTTCTTATTTGAAATGTGCCTATAAGCCCCCAAATTAAGTTCCTCGAAGACTAGAGGATGCCTTTCCTCCAACTAATTTGTGTTTCTGAAATAAGTATAACAGGTCACAAATTCGATGTACAGCATGCTCCTTTAGCGAATCTGATGCTTCTTCAAAATGTCTACTTCTAATGTAAAATGAATTCTTAGATTTGGAAAGGAAGATAATTTAGTATCACTGTTGGCCATCTGTAAATCATGTTCTTAATTATAACTACCTGCTTCACACCCTGTCCAATTAGACAACTCACAGCTTCCACTTATGTTAGCAACCTACACAGATTTATGTCCAAAGATCTAACACAGAATTCTGGCGCTCTGTGTTACTCTATTGCCATTCACTGCTACTTTCCTTCTCCACTGGTAAATGACCAGGTACCTCCAGACTGTGTGGAGGCTGAGGTTACTGCTGTCTGGCAATGACTCCTACAGTTGCACCCACACAATGATTTACACCTGCAAGAACAGATTTAGTAGGGAGAAAGTGGGAGGTCTCTGTATTTGGTTTCTTCCTGACAACCAAGAAACTAAATAGATGATTGTTGGATAAATGGTGATTTACAACTTTGACAGCTCACTGCCAGATTAAGGGAGGAAAATCTATTATACTCTCTAATTCTAGGCCTTAACATTAGGAAACTCATCATACTTCTTTTTGATCAAGAATATTATGATACGTAAGAATGCCATTAGCAGATCCATTCCACTTTTTGCCTTTAACACTAACCTATAAAGGAATTTTATATAACCAATATGCCGGCCAGACTACCTTTTGCAATGAACTTTACACAAAATTCAAGAATTTTCGGTCAAAAAAAGTTCTTATGTTCATCTACCACCCAGCAGAAGAACTGAACAACATCTGAAAATATACACAGACATTCTGGAGTATGCTATCAGTTAAGAGAGGTTATTCTCTTTTCACACTCAGAAGAGTTGGTCGTAAAAATCTAGTTAGTTGCATAGATTTTATTATTTACACAAATATTTACTGCTTGAGAGTTGTGATCACCTCACACATGTAGTCTAAAAACTCCTATGATCAAAGGCACACATGACTGATCAAATAATCTACATAATCCCCAATTACAGGTAAAATCAAGCCTTTACCAATGTGATGAAGTTGTGTTTGAAATGGTACATGCTTTGTTGCTGGTAGAAAGGCATCTGCTTTTGGTGATTGTTTTCACATAATGCCAGGAAGGCCATATGTCCATCGAGGCAGCTTGCTTGACGTCGTGACCTGAATATCCTAGAATTTTAACAATGCTTTTTAGAAGGGAATGGAAACGTTTAAAAGCCTATACTAAGATTTTTCTATACACATTTTCCTAAACAGACTTATCAACAACTAATATATGCTAATCAAGATTTTACCGTGTCATTACAGATAAACACTGTAGACTGTCTGACAAAAAAAAAGAAATACAAACCTGACTTTACTAGGAATATTACGGTAAAAAAAAAAAAGACTGTGCAGACCCACTTGGGTAGATCAAATTTTAGGGCCCAATTCTTTGTCTCTCCTTGTATCTGCATCTTTCCCATGTGGCTTTCTAAATCCTAACACTAGATGTACTTCTCCATCTCTTGAATTTGAGCTTGGCCGTGTAATTTGGTTTGATAATGAAGTGTTAGCAAAATATGACTGAAGCAGAATAGGGAAATGTACTCATGTGTTTGAACTTGCCATTTTTTGCTCTGTCCACCATGAGAACAACTGAACCCAGGAAGCCCACTAGTCTCAGAAGAATGAGGCATGCAGAATAGACTAAACTATATATATAGCTGGGAATTACATATAGTTAAACCTTGCTGGTATCAGAAGACCTACGCTAACTTGCAAACACATGAATAGGAATAAATGATTATTTCAAGTCATTGAGTTTTGGGGTGTTATGGCATACAACTTTACTATAGCCATAGCTGACAATTGCAGAAGTTGCTCCCAGGAAATTAGGTGTTACTCTAAGAAAAACCTAAAATATGATTTTGACCAAGGCTACAAGTGGCAAGAAAACTACAATAATTGTCCAGAAGAACAGTGAGAAAACTATTATAGGACACTAGAAAAATTGTGATTTACAATATGTAGTACTGAAACATTTAATACAACTAATGCCTGCGACTGGAAAAAGGATTATATATGTGATAAACATCTAGAGATACTACAAGGAAACGATGGAATCAGAAAAGAAATAGCCAATTTGCAAACAGTATTTAGGAGTAGCAGAGACAGTTCAGAATTGCAGAGTTGCTAAATGAAACTGTTTTTCACCAAATTAAAGAGGTAGCCATTAAAATACAGCCTCAAGGAAAAGGCCTAATTCAGAACATTACCATTAAAAGTCATCTCAGGAAAAATATTCAATGAAGGATGTTGTCATTAAACCATTCGTTAAAACTTCTAAAATAATTAACATGCCTTGTAGATCATGTCTCTAAAAACTAACTAGCTTGCTCTTCAACAGGTGATAAGTGGTGCTAGAATGATTAAAGTAGTATTTTTATCAAAATATAATATATCTAAAATACATATAGTTGAGTCTAGAGAGAGAGGCATTTGGAAAGAATTATGGACGTTCATTTTGGCAAAGAGAGTTGACCTCAAAATACATAGAAAACTCATAACCTTGTAAAACTAAAGTTCTGTTAGCAAAAAAGCACTGCCATCTAGACTAGAAGAGATTGAGAGTTCTTCTAAAGACTTCTTAGTCTCCAGATTTCTACAAGTGGTTAGCAGGTTGCCAAAAAAAGATGTATGTACCAATTCCCTCTTTATAATTGTCCAAGGAATATGATGAAAAAGAAAGGAGCTCCCAGAACGCAGAGGATGAGAACAATGATCTATGGACATACTCCCAAATTTTAAGTCAAGGAATATTTCCTAGCCCCATGTAATGCCAAGTGGGATTTCAGAATTGCTATGGATGAGAGACTGCTAAATACCTCCTATTCTTCCCTTTTTAAATGAAA
Organism: Hylobates moloch; assembly: GCF_009828535.3. Lineage (NCBI taxonomy): Eukaryota > Metazoa > Chordata > Mammalia > Primates > Hylobatidae > Hylobates > Hylobates moloch. The sequence continues at coordinate 77,112,983 of NW_026652291.1, forward strand.
TAATATATTGTTGTTATGTTGTGTCTCTTTAACATTATGTGACAGATTATTTGACTTTTTATTCATAGGTCTGTAGATTCAGAGGCACTGCATGTAGAGTTCATCTAGATCATGAGTTCCTGGACTTTGAGCCTGATATCATGATGTGGTTGAAACTTTTGCAGGTTTTATGATGAGGAAAGGACAAAAAAATTAGATGCTTGTAGGAAGACATGGTTTTAATTTCCAAATATATAGCTAAGAATGAAATCATAGCATAGTGGTTATGAGCGTACCGAAAACCTAAACCAGGATTTTAACCACTTACTAACTCCTGGTTGTACTTTATATTTAAAATGGTAATAATAACATGCAATGATTGGTTATATGTTATAATAGGTATATAGTGTAAGTATATAGTGTACTATATGCAAAACTCCAATACAGGGTTGGCACACCAGTGATTCAATATATTGTGATCCATATTATTCTCAACTGAATTACTGGTTTTAATTCATTTTATGCCAGCTTTTGGCATATTAAAAGAACTGCATTTTCATTGATGTGATAGTCATGAGATACACATAATTTTAAAAGCTGATAAAAATTTCCAACTGTAATTATTTTATTAGGTATAATTCTATTATTGATGCAGAAATTCAAGCTGTTAGAATGTCTTATTTTTAATGACAATAATGATCTACTTGTATAGCTATGCTAGCAATATCTACTAATTCCAACTGTAAATTCTGGATATTAAACTTTTGTATTACTAACTACAAGAAAAGCACATTATTAATGGTTAAGAGAAGGCATATTTAATAAAATGGTTTCAGGCCCAAATTTCTCTTTGAAATATTTCTTAGAAATACACATTCTTTAAGAGTTTCCATTTGTAAAGCAGGTACAGTAGTTAGTTTTGCAATAAGCATTTTGGTTTTCTATTTTTAAGTTTTGAAAATAACCATTCAGCCATTCTTTTGTATAACAAATGCTGTAACAGCACTTATAATGTCCTATTAATCACTCTATTATAATTATTAAAATGACAGTCCAATTTAGCCAACTTTGGAGCATTTCTTTCAGAAGCATATCACAAATTTTAAAGGGTGTCTGCTCCTTACTTTTACCACACACACACACGCACACACACACACACGCACACACACACACGCACACACACACACACGCACACACACACACAGCCACACACACACTCAAGTTTGTGGAGAAGAGCAAGTCCATGTGAGAAACCCTGATTCTACATAATGTGGAACTGTTGTTACTAACTTTTATAGGTAAATAAGAAATTTGTGTTACATCTGTTACTAAAAGAAGCAAAAATAGATATATGTACGCTAATATTACTGAGCAAATACGACAAACACAAGAAGTTTGTAATGGACTCTCTAACACCCATGTTTACAGGTTTGGAAGTGCTGTGGTTTTGGAAGCCTTATGATCAGCTATTCCTATCCAGACTGTGGCAAAAGAGTCCTTGAATTCCTGTCTATTGATAATTGATGGGCAATTAGGCTCATTCCAAATTCCCTCTTGCAACTTCCTGTGTAAGGAGACTTGCATCAAATGGTAAAGGCTAATAAAAGTCCACAAAAATGTTTATTTGGCAGTAACTACAGGAATGCACAAAGGCTAGCCTCTTGGAGAGTGGTCATATGTTTCATCTTACCTGTTTTACTCGGAAGATCTCATCTATAATCCTTTCCTCGGGAGCAAGAAATATTAACCATTAGGACAACTGTAGCCCTTAGCCCAATTGCTATTTCTCAGCCTGTGGTAACTATGGAAATTATCTCCCATCCTGAACTCCTACTTGGTGCTGAGCAGTAAAGAATATTCTGACTTGTGTCATGTAAATGGTAGTGGTGTGTTACCTCAGTTCATTACGAATTATGTCCCATATATCAGCAGTCTCCAATCATTTTGGCAGCGGGGACCGGTTTTGTGGAAGACAATTTTTTCACAGATGGCAGAGCGGATGGTTTCTGGATGAAACTCTTCTACCTCGGATCACCACACATTAGATTCTCATAAGGAGTGCAACCTAGATTATTCACATATTAGTTCACAATAGGGTTAGCCCTCCTGCAAGAATCGAATGCCACCGCTGATCTGACAGAAGGCGGGGCTCAGGTGGTAATGCTTGGGCTTGGGCACTGCTCACTTCCTGCTGTGCGACACAGTTTCTAACAGGCCATGGACTGGTACTGGTCCTTGGCCCAGGGATTGGGGACCCCGCTATATATAATAGACAGGACAAATCACAGACACATACACTTTTTAAATATATCCTAGGCTGGGTGCGGTGGCTCATGCCTGTAATCCCAGCACTTTGGGAGGCTGAGGCAGGTGGATCACCTGAGGTCAGGAATTCAAGACCAGCCTGGCCAACATGGTGAAACCCCATCTCTACTAAAAATACAAAAATCATCTGGGCACGGTGGCAGGCACCTGTAATCCCAGCTACTCGGGAGGCTGAGGCATGAGAATCTCTTGAACCTGGGAGGTGGAGGTTGCAGTGAGCTGACATCACACCATTGCACTCCAGCCTGAGCGACAAGAGCAAGACTCTGTCAAAAATATATATATATAGATATATATATTTTTATATATATCCTATGCAGTTTATAGTAAGTACTTCTGTATTTTTAGCATGTTTTATTTTCTTTCATATAAGGCCTCTGGTATCTTATTTGTATTTTTATTCAGGGGAAGGAACTGCTGCTCTTCATATTTTGATATATAATTATAGTTAATTATCAGTTATTTCCCTTCCCCGTTTCTTAGGCCCACCACTACTCAAAGAATTTCTGTCACCATTAGTACAATTGTAGCACATGATACATATAAATTATTTGATACTCTTCTTTAAACTTGCCTTGTGACAAAGCTTTATTCAAGAGTGGGGAAAATAAGGTGAAAAACCCTTCGCTCAAAAACTGTCAAATCTTAAGCAATTATTCAACCAGTAAATTCTAGAATGCATGGAGTCTTGTGCTAGTGGATAAATGAGCTTCTTTGGAGATCTGACTTCACATAAATTGCTCTGTCTCAGCACTCTGTTTTTTTTAAGGAAACTAGTTGGTCCATTTGACCCCCAGAGACAACCTAGTAGGCAGCCAGCAGGAGGTTTTAATAACATATGAATTAATTAATAAGGCCTCTCTAGTTAGCAGAAGTGTTGGATTTAGAGGCATTTAATAAGATTAGACTTTCAAACATTATTTGGTGCATTAATTCAAATATGCAAATTAGCATAGCCTAGAGACCCAGGAAGGAAAAAAAGTGAGGGCAGATAGGAATGAAATTAAATTTTGGAAAGATATTTTAAAAAATACACTTACAACCTGAAATTGAGAAGTGGAATTAGAATTATTCAGCTTATTAAAACTTCCTACTATTAGTATGTGAGACCACTAAGGTAAGTAGATTGGTAAATTTGCAGGCAGATATATATTTGAAATTAGAAATTATCATCTTTTTCCAGGCATTAAAATTGAATCTGCCACATAGTCCTCTCTTGTAATTGCTTCCAATAATGCAGCATCTTTATTCTTAAAAGATTAAAAATAGTATTGCTTTCTATGAATTGTAATTAAAGATTTTTACTGTATAACTTGTTTGGTATTTCAGGTTCATCATGCTAATGCCTACATGTTTATTCCTGCTACCTCCAATAGTTCACTGATAATTCAGATTCAGACCAATGGAGAAACCATGGGAGGAAAAAACAAACTTTTACTCTGAGTAAGTAACACCATTAAAATCAAGTTTGCAAATAAAAATTAAACATAATTTAAAGTATTTCCTGCCAAGCACTTCAAAAATGTAATCTTTAGTACATTTTGAAGTAGCATGCATTTTTTATAACTGTAGTTAGTAAATTAAAGCTAAAATAAAATTTTAAAAGAGCCTGTTTCCACCATGTTGTAAGTGGAAGTTGTTATAGATATGAATCAGTTAATTCTACCTCAGCCAAAGCTCTGATATTTTAGAGAACAGCAGATGTTACCCTTTCTAGTACCCCATTAATATACCTACTCAGTTTTTCCACTATTATCCCTTGGGCAGAGAATAAAGGCATATTTTCTTTTCTGTTTCTTAAGCAAACCCACTTGCTCCCTGAAGCACAAGATTTAATCATCCTTATTGCATTATAGTTGCTTGAATAGCTACAGAAATTATTAATGGGCATAACATTTTCTGATCTTTTTCATGAAATTCAACTATGATATTTATGCTGATTTAATTACCTGTAGCACATTAATTAGTCTAGCAGTAAGAACTAAGGACTTAGGATTTATAACAAGCGTAATTTGTTTCTATTGATCATTATGATGCGTTACAGCGTCATGTATGTATATATGTGTCTGGAAAGAAGGGAAAGGTGACATACTACATTAACTAGCTGTTTATGGAAATATTTATCAAGAAAACACCCTCAATCTCACAGTGGGTGCTGGATCAAATACTAAATGACTATATAGCCTTAGGGAAATAATTTAAATTCTGTATCTCAAATTCCATCATTTGCAAAGAGGAAATAATTATAATATTTATGCTATAGGGTTTTTTAAAGTATTAAATAGATTAATGCACATAAAGCACCAAAAGCAATATCCAGTACATCATATGTCGCATGTAAGTGTCATTTGCTGTTACTGTTTTTATTATTATTATTAAAGATAAGGAGAATAGATAGGCTTTGAAAAATATATGATGAATTTGTTTTCAGTCACTTTGAGTGCCAAATAGAAATTCACTCCCTGAGTTTCTAATGATCACCATCCTAACTGGTGTGAGATGGTATCTCATTGTGGTTTTGATTTGCATTTCTCTGATTGCCAGTGATGATGAGCATTTTTTCATGTGTCTTTTCGCTGCATAAATGTCTTCTTTTTCAAAGTGTCTGTTCATATCCTTTGCCCACTTGTTGGGGTTGTTTGCTTTTTTCTTGTAAATTTGTTTGTGTTCTTCATAAATTCTGGATATTAGCCCTTTGTCAGATGAACAGATTGCAAAAATTTTCTCCCATTCTGTAGGTTGCCTGTTCACTCTGATGGTAGTTTCTTTTGCTGTGCAGAAGCTGAGAGGATGTGGAGAAATAGGAACACTTTTACACTGTTGGTGGGATTGTAAACTAGTTCAACCATTGTGGAAGTCAGTGTGGCGATTCCTCAGGGATCTAGAACTAGAAATACCATTTGACCCAGCCATCCCATTACTGGGTATATACCCACAGGAGTATAAATCATGCTGCTATAAAGACACATGCACACGTATGTTTATTGTGGCACTATTCACAATAGCAAAGACTTGGAACCAACCCACATGTCCAACGATGATAGACTGGATTAAGAAAACGTGGCACATATACACCAGGGAATACTATGCAGCCATAAAAAAAGATGAGTTCATGTCCTTTGTAGGGACATGGATGGAGCTGGAAACCATTATTCTGAGCAAACTATCGCAAGGAGAAAAAAAGAAACACTGCATGTTCTCACTCATAGGTGGGAATTGAACAATGAGAACACATGGACACAGGAAGGGGAACATCGCACACTGGGGCCTGTTGTGGGGTCGGGGGAGGGGGGAGGGATAGCATTAGGAGATATACCTAATGTAAATGATGAGTTAATGGGTGCAGCACACCAACATGGCACATGTATACATATGTAACAAACCTGCATGTTGTGCACATGTACCATAAAACTTTAAGTATAATTAAAAAAAAAAAAAAAAGAAACTCACTTCCACAAAGACCTCAAGTAATTCATATGCTTAAAAACTTCAGAAAATCTGGGCATTCATAGGAGGAAATCAGAAAACTGATAAAATACAAAATATCACAAACAAGATCCAGCAAAAACAATACTAAGCAGACTCAGAAATATAATAATGTAAAATATTGAATTTAATAGACACAGAGTTTAAAACAACTACCTCTTAAATAAATAAATGGAGGGATTAAAAATATGAGCACACACAATAGATGATAAAAGTGACCAAACATATTCAAAACAGAATAAAACATAAATTCCAGAAATGAAAACTCTATTTATTAAAATAAAAAATACTTAACATGTTATTTTGCAGATATTTATTCTGTCAAAACATGAATATATTATTTTTTATCAAATATATTTCATAGTTTAAATGAAAGTTAAGCATGTGTTAAGTTTCAGAGTTGCATACAAATATAGCAGTATAAAACATCACACATTTATTATCGCACAGTGTCTATGGGTGAGGAGTCTAGTTATGGTTTACCTCAGTCCTCTGCAAAGCTGCCATCAAAATGCTGGTCAGGACAGGGTTCTCATCTGGAGGCTTGATGGGGAACATATTAGTCCATTTTCACACTGTTGATAAAGCCATACAAGAGACTGGGTAATTTATGAAGAAAAGAGGTTTAATGGACTCACACTTCCACATGGTTGGGGAGGCCTCACAATGATGGTGGATGGCAAAAGGCACGTCTTACGTGGTGGCAGGCAAGAGAGAATGAAAGCCAAACAAAAGAGGAAGCCCCTTATAAAACCATTAGATCTCGTGAGACTTATTCACTACCATGGAGAAACACATTATGGGGGAAACTGCCCCCATGATTCAATTGTCTCCCACTAGGTCCCTCCACAACATGTGGGAATTATGGGAGCTGCAATTCAAGATGAGATTTGAGTGGAGACACAGCCAAACCATATCAGGGAATAAATTTGCTTTCAAGTTCATTAAGGTCATTGCAGAAATTATTCCCTTGCAGTGGTAAGAGTCCCTGGCTTCTTGCCGTCCTCAACTTCTTGCCTCATGAACCTCCCAACATCATCATTTATCAAGCCAGTAAGCGGAGAGAGAGACTCCAGAGAGAGCCTGCAAACAAGATGAAATTTCATATTGTATAATATAATGTAGTCACGGAAGTGATATTTTAACACTTGTGCCATATTCTGTTGGTTACAGGCAAGTCAGGACTCACCCACACTCAAGGGGAGGGAATTATACAAGGACAAAGTACCAGAATGCAGGCGTTATGAGGAAAAGGACCGTCAGTGCTGCCATGAGCATCATAGAGAAATATTTGATATAGTGAAACCTAGTCTTCAATTATTAGATTGATGGACTCTGAGTAAAACAAGTAGAACTATATGTCTCTAAAGCAAAAGCCTACAAATACCTTTGCTGAAAGTGCTTTGCCAAAATTGATGATATAACAGTAGTTGAGAGAAGGCATTTTTCTCTAAATTAGTTTTTGCTTTATCGATTACAAGGTTAGACTTTGGAAAATGACCATCAAAATCATTATATTTTATACTTTCGTGTGTCAGTACATATCCACCTCACAGTTTGTTTCATAATGGGCAAGCTGACTGATCATTTTTGTGGATTGGCTTCTCAAATTATATATTTTTTCAGATATGATTTCCAGTATATTCATTTACGTATTTACTTGAAGTCCCTAGTTTTCTTGAGTTAATCCATTATTTCAGTGTCTTGCAGACTCAACTTCGAAAGGATGGAAACATTTAAATTTTCCATGTTACATAAATGTGTAGAAATTTTGAAAAGAGTTTAAAAGCATAATCTTTCAGTGAAAATCTATTCTTAAAATTGCATATATTAATTAAGAGATATAAGAAACAAAGTTTTTTATTTAAAACATTTTGGCTTCCTCTCCCCTAACAGTGAATGCTAGTAATTCACATCTGCAAAGAAAATAGCAAAATATAAAACAAGTATTAATATAGAAAAGATTTACATGAATTCCGATTCAGGTATCATAGACAAATATACTTTAAAAAATATTTTTTAAAGTGAATAAGTCAAACATTCACAATTTCAATTGCTGTGCATAAAAATATTTTTAAAGGAATATGTAGTGGTGGCCTCTAATTTAATCCATTTCAAACATTTCTTATGACAGCCTGTAATTATATCCTTCACCTGTTAGAAATTAGAGACAATGTATGCACTATAAATTTAAAAAGCACTTTTTAAAATGAAAAAGTGCAAATATAGAAAATGGCCTAAATTTCAAAATGTAATCGGTTTACCTCTATGTCTGATTAAATGTGTTCCTTTCAGTACTTGGCATTATCCATAATGATACTCTTCCCCAGAGGCTAAACACCTTAGCCTTATATGGGCACAGTTGTAAAGATTTAAGAAGTAAACTTGGAAAAGGTCTATTTATTGACAGGAAGTATCTGCTCTATATTTTCTGATACACAAGGGCATCAGAATATTATGATAATTATAGAATAGAGATTGCTGCACAAGTTTGATTTACTGGGCTGCAAAAGAATCTTTTCTCTCAAAAATCAGTGGTGATGCATCATGTATTGTATAATTTCACATAGCTGTATCTGTCTGACCCATCTCCTAGCTAATCATATGTTGAATGGAAAGGAGGCTGAAGCCCTGACAGGGTATCAAGTGGTATCTTCTGGTGACAGGAGAAAATGAGTAGGCACACCAGTATTTAATGATATGCCTGGAAGCAATTTTCTGCCACTGAAAAAGTTAAAACTAAGGGGCAAAATATATTCCTTCTGTCCTGATAGGAGGCTCACTGAAATTAATAAAAGTTTCAGAAACAAAGGAAAAACCTCTGTTCAGTGTTTCCATTCTAGAATTGTTACGCTGTGAGAAGTTTTAGAGGAGTTTTAACATGATTAGAGAAAAACGTTCAGTCCAAGTGATTTCCAAAGGTTGATATTTCGAAAAGAGATTTTCAAAGTTCAAAGAAGTCATATTAAGGGATGCTTTAAACTTTTATTTGACCAAATTTCAAGGCTAAACATTTTGAAAACAATTGGCTAAAGGGCACCTATTTCAAAGACTTGAAACAACTCTCTGATAATAATGAATTATGACATTTCCCTTCATTATTAATATACACCCTTTGGAAAAATGTTGCCTACTTGTGTCTTTACATTTTTATACTGTGTGGGAATTATGAGACTCAAGATTTTAAAGTAAAGGAAAAAAATAGTATGAGGTTGCCCAGCAGAGTGAACTGAAAGGAGTATTTATGTAGGATAAAGGAGATATGGAGTTTTATTTACATAAATGTGAACTGTGTCACCGTCATTCAGAAAAATCAGTTATTCCATTTGTGCATAAGTCCCTTAATCTGTAAAATGTATACACTAAAATAAATAATCTCTTCTAGGATAAAAATAAAATTGGATTTGAGTCAGTGAATTCCAAAATATTTCTTTCCTGTTGTCAAAGATTTTCGGTAAATTTTTGCAAAATCGTATACGTTCAAAGACTTAGGACATTTACGTTATATACTTGGTACACTTATTCGATATAGCTTCAAAGTTTGTATTGTAACTCTTAACAGTTTGTGTTAACAGATTAAACACTTTTTATGAGCTTTGTATATGTTTTAAAAACTGACCAACTCAGTAGCAGAAAGCACCCCTTGTACACAGATTGTGATCTCTAAATGGTATTTTCAGAAAGAGAGGGAAAAAAAGGAGTTAGATCTCAGAGAAAAGACTGACTTCGGGTCTGGAACAGAAAATGTACAAGATGATCCTGAAACATATTGTCATATAAGAAATCTAGAAAAATATAAAAATACATGATTGCCAAAAAAAAAAAAAAAAATTAGGAGCCTTTGTGAATAGGCTCCCATTGCTCAGATAGGGGACAATTTGACCAAGATAACAAAAATAACATATTTTAAAATTTTAATGTTTATCAAATATTTTTAAGTCATAATGATACTTTAAAAGAAGCTGGGCTAGTGCAGTGGCTCACTCTTGTAATCCCCACAGTTTGGGAAGGGGAGGTGGGTAGATCAGTTGAGCCCAGGAATTTGAGACTAGCCTGGGCAATATGGCAAAGTTCTGGCTCTCCAAAAAAAAAAAAGTACATATGCAAAAATTAGCTAGGTGTGGCGGCACATGCTTATATTCCCTGCTACTGGGGGCTGAAGTGGTAGGGGACAGAGATGGAGGATTGCTTGAGCCCAGGAGGCCAAGGCTGCAGTGAGCCATAATTGTACCATTGCATTCCAGCCTGGGTGACAGAGTGAGATCCTGTCTCAAACAAACAAATAAATAACAAAATAAAATAAAATTAAATTAAAATTAAATATAAATATGCTAATTATTCAGTGTTGAAGAATATTAGTAAATCAGTTCATTATTTCGAAACCTGATAAAGTGAAAAATAAACAAGAATAATCAATGAGAGTGAGTTTTTTTAATGCAGAAGTTCCAGGTAATTGAAGAAGGAATGGTAGAATTAGAATATAAATAGTCTGCAATGCCTAATTAGTTCATTGGATCTAAGCAGTGATCATGAATCATCACCTGTAAAGCACCTGCCTCCCTAAAATCTTACTGGAATTTAATCTAAACTTAGTGTTTATTTTATAGGAAATGTAGAGGGTAGAGGTGTGTGTGTTAAGTATACCACAGAAATGCAATGAGCAAAATCCAGATGGAGAAATATTCCATAGGACTAAATACCTGTTTCCCTCAACAAATATGTAGTGAGAAGGAAAATACAGATATTGAAGAAATATGAGACATGTCAACTGATCATAAAATGTGGACTTTATTTGACTTCTGCCTCAAACAAACTAAAATAGATGCATGACATTTATGACAAACGATTGGAAATTTGACCACTGATAAGGTATTTAAAGATAATAAGAAATCAACTTTTTTTATAAATGTAATATGTTTTTAAAACTCTATCATTGAGAGATTTAGTGAAATATTTATGGTTGGAATAACATGATATCTGAGATTTACTTCATAATGATAGGGATTTGGAAAATGGGTGAGTTCACAAGTCTCATGAATTGATAATTGTTGAAACTCTATGATGGGTACATGGAGGTTCATTTTTTATGATGTGTACTTCAATGTGTCAAATTGATCCTTAGTAAAAGTTTTAACTATATACATGTTTTTACTCAATAGCCCATTATGTCGAAGTGCAGCTCCTGACATATATATATACACATACACACACACACACACACACACACACGTATATATACACATATATAGTGTATGCACAAATATATGTACATATATATACACACACACACTTCATCTGTATGTTTTTATTGCAACTTAGATCCTAGAAAACAGCTTAATTTAGTCAAGGTTTATTTTGTGAAAAAAATGCCTCTTTAAAATACATAAAAACAAGTTAGTAAACTCCTCCTCTGGAGATTATTTTAAATTGTTAGTTCAGATGAACAGAAAAGTACTATATTCCCCTAGACTTCTAAATTTATAAGAAGATGTTAAAGAGTCCACATGTGACACATTTAAATTCTATACTTAAAATTAATTTGTCACAGTTATAAATTTATACTCCTTTTTATTATTTACATTTTTATTTTAAGCTTTTATCTATATTTATTTACATTACCCACTTTTATTCTTTCATTGTAAAATTAATATAAAGAAAATTATGAAAATATTAGGATCTTGGTGTATCACTTCCAAAGGCAAACTTGTTTACTATGTTAAGTTTTTATAGTCACTCAAATTCTGATACCCTGAACTTCATAGTAATCTAAAGCAATGTTTATAGTAAATGAGATCTAGATCTTACAGTATTTCTGTGATATTTAAGGCAACCATTGTTGGTTATAAAATGTCAAGAACCACATCATTGTGTATTTAAGAAAAACAAATATAAACATAGCCATACTTCATGTCTCTATATTCATGGATTTTACATAGTCTGGAGTTGTTTTTTGTGCTTCTTTATCTAATTTTCTAAACTAGAATCTTAGGTTATTAATTTTAGATCTTTCTGCTTTTTGAATATATGCTGAATGCTATACTTTTCCCTCCCAGGACTGCTTTAGTTGAGTTTTGCAAATTTTAATTAGTTGTACTTTTATTTTTTACTTAGTTAAAATATTTATAAACTTATGTGAGGACTTCTTTGACTCATGGGTTATTTAGAAGTGCGTTGTTTAATTTCCAAATTGTTGGGAATTTTTATCTATCTTTCTATTATTTATGTCTAAATTAATTCCACTGTAGATAGAGAATATAATTTCTATTGTTTTAAAATTGTTAAGGTATATTTTATGGCCTGGAATGCAGTCTATCTTGGTGAACATTCAATGTAAGCTTGAGAATATTTATTCTGCTGTTGACCAGAGAAATCTACAGGTGTAATTTAGATCAAGTTTATTGCTATTCAGGTGATATATATTTGACTAATTGATCCGTAACTATTGACAGGAATGTTGATGTCTCTGACTATAATAGTGGATTTGGTTATTTTTCTTTTCAGTTCTACCAGTTTTTTTCCTCATATATTTTGATGCTCAGTTGTTAGGTTCATACTCATTTAACTTGTTTTTTAGTGATGTCATTAGATTTTATAAAATACATTTTAACTAATCTAAATCTTTTATATTTTTTTGTGATCTCACACTGGTTTTTTTTCCCCTAAGTTATTGGGGTACAGGTGGTATTTGGTTACATGAGTAAGTTCTTTAGTGATGATTTGTGAGGTTTTGGTGCGCTTATCACCTGGGAAGTATACACTGCAGCATATTTGTAGTCTTTTATCCTTTGCCCCCTCCCACTTTTCCCCCAAGTCCCCATGTTCCATTGTATCATTATTATGCCTTAGTATCCTCATAGCTTAGCTCCCACATATCAGTGACAACATACAATATTTGTTTTCCATTCCTGGGTTACTTCACTTAGAATAATAATCTCCAACTTCTTCCAGGTCCCTGCAAATGCTGTTAATTCATTCCTTTTTATGGCTGAGTAGTATTCCATTGTATATCTAGATCAGTTTCTTTATCCACTCACTGATTGATTGGCATTTGTGTTGGTTCCATGATTTTGCAATTGTGAATCATACTGCTATAAATATAGTTTGCAAGTATATTTTTCGTATAGTCAGTTCTTTACCTCTGGGTAGATACTTAGGGGGATTGCTGGATCAAATGGTAATTCTACTTTTAGTTCTTTAAGGAATCTCCACACGGTTTTCCATAGTGGTTGTACTAGTTTATATTCCCACCGGCAGTGTAGAAGTGTTCCCTGATCACTGCATCCATGCCAACATCTACTGTTTTTTTTATTATTATTTTGTTATTATGGCCATTCTTGCAGGAGTAAGGTGGTATCAAAGGTGGAGTAAGGTACTCCAAAGTAAGGTATCACCTTACTTTGACTTCCTCTTTATCGATTTGGGTGCCCTTTATTTCCTTCTCTTGTCTGATTGCTCTGGCTAGGACTTCAGTACTATGTTGCAGAGGAGTGGTGAGAGTGGGCATCCTATCCTGTTCCAGTTCTCAGAGGGAATGCTTTCAACTTTTCCCCATTCAGTATTATGTTGGCTGTGGGTTTTGATTTGCATCTCCCTGATCACTAGTGATGTTGAGCGTTTTTTCTTATGTTTGTTGGCCATTTGTATATCTTCTTTTGAGAATTCTCTATTCGTGTCCTTAGCCCACTTTTTGATGGGATTATTTGTTTTTTTCTTATTGATTTGTTTCAGTTCGTTGTAGATTCTGGACATTAGTCCTTTGTCAAATGTATAGATTATGAAGATTTTCTCCCACTCTGTGGGCCATCTGTTTACTCTGCTGGCTGTTCCTTTTGCCATGCAAAAGCTCGTTAGTTTAATTAAGTCCCAACTATTTATCTTTGTTTTTATTGCATTTGCTTTTGTGTTCTTGGTCATGGAATCTTTGCCTAAGCCAGTTTCTAGAAGGGTTTTTCCAATGTTATCTCCTAGAATTTTCTTAGCTTTAGGCTTTAGATTTAAGTCTTTAATCTATCTTGAGTTGATTTTTGTACATGACGAGAGATAAAGATCCAGTTTCAATCTCCTGCATGTGGCTAGCCAATTTTCCTAGCACCATTTGTTTAATGGGGTGTCCTTTCCCCACATTTATGTTTCTGTTTGCTTTGTTGAAGATTAGTTGGCTTTAAATATTTGGGTTTATTTCTGGGTTATCTATTCTGTTCCATTGGTCTATGTGCCTATTTTTATATCAGTACCATGCTGTCAGAGTGACTATGGCCTTACAGTATAGTTTGAAATCAGGTAGTGTGATACTTCCAGATTTGTTATTCTTGTTTAGTCTTGCTTTGGGTATGCAGGCTCTTTTGTGATTCCACCTAAGGTTTAGAATTTTTTTCTAATTCTGTTTAGGATGATGGTGGTGTATTGCTGGGGATTGCATTGAATTTGTAGATTGTTTTTGGCAGTATGATCATTTTCACAATTTTTGATTCTACTCATCCACGGGCATGGGATATCTTTCCATTTGTTTGTGTCATCTATGATTTCTTTCAGCAGTGTTTTGTAGTTTTCCTTGTAGAGATCTTTGGACTCCTTTGTTATATATATTCCTAAGTATTTTTTTTTGTTTGCAGCTATTGTAAAAGGGTTGAGTTCTTGATTTGATTCTCAGTTTAGTCGCTGTTGGTGTATAGAAGAGCTACTAATTGTTTTACATGAATCTTGCATTCCAAAAACTTTGCTGAACTCTTTTATCAGTTCTAGGAGCTTTCTGGACGAGTCTACAGGGTTTTCAAGGTAAACAGTCGTATCATAAGCAAACAGTGACAGTTTGACTTCCTCTTTATTGATTTGGGTGCCCTTTATTTCTTTCTCTTGTCTGATTGCTCTGGCTAGGACTTCAGTACTATGTTGCAGAGGAGTGGTGAGAGTGGGCATCCTATCTTGTTCCAGTCCTCAGAGGGAATGCTTTCAACTTTTCCCGTTTGGTATTATGTTGGCTGTGGGTTTTTCATAGGTGGCTTTGGTTACATTGAGGTATGTCCCTTGTATGCCAATTTTGCTGAGAGTTTTAATCATAAAGAGATGCTGGATTTTGTTGAATGCTTTTTCTGCATCTGTTGAGATGATCATGTGATTTTTGTTTTTAATTCTGTTCATGTGGTGTGTCACATATGTTGACTTGTGTATGTTGAATCATCGCTGCATCCCTGGTATGAAAACTTGATCGTGGTCGATTATCTTTTTGATGTGTTGTTGGATTCAGTTAGCTAGTATTTTGTTAAGGATTTTAGCATCTGTATTCATCAAGGATATCAGTCTGTAGTTTTCTTTTTTGGTTATTTCCTTTCCTGGTTTTGGTATTAGGGTGATGCTGGCTTCCTAGAATGAATTAAAGAGAGTTCCTTCTTTCTCTATCTTGTGGAACAGTGTCAAAAAGATTGGTACCAATTTTTCTTTGAATGTCTGATAGAATTCTGCTGTAAATTCATCTGGTCAGTGGTGTCAGTTGTCTCCTGTTTCATTTCTTAATGAGGCTATTTGCATCTTCTCTCTTCTTTTCTTGGTTAATCTTGCTAGTGGTCTATCAATTTTATTTATCTTTTCAAAGAAACAGATTTTGTTTCATTTATCTTTTGTATTTTTGTTTCTGTGTTTCAATTTTATTTAGTTCTGCTCTGATATTGGTTATTTCCTTTCTTCTGCTAGGTTTGGGTTTGTATTGTTCTTGCTTCTCTAGTTCCTTGAGGTATGACCTTAGAATTTCAGTTTGTGCTCTATCAGTCTTTTTGATGTAGGCATTTAGGATTATGAACTTTCCTTTTAACGCTGCCTTTGCTATAACCCAGAGGTTTTGATAGGTTGTGTCTTTATTGTTGTTCAGTTTGAAGAATTTTTTAATTTCCATCTTTATTTCAGTTTTGACTCATTGCTCATTCAGGAGCAGGTTATATAATTTCCATGTGTTTACATGGTTTGAAGTTTTCCTTTTGGAGTTGATTTCCAGTTTTATTCCACTGTGATCTGAGAGAGTGCTTTGTATAATTTCAATTTTCTTAAATTTACTGAGCCTTGTTTTATCTCCTATCATATTGTCTATCTTGGAGAAAGTTCCATGCTCTGTTGAATAGAATGCATATTCTGTGGTTGTTGGATGAAATGTTCTGTGTATATTTGTTAAGTCCATTTGTTCCAAGGTATAGTTTAAATCTATGGTTTCTTTGTTGACTTTCTGTCTTCATGACCTCTCTAGTACTGCCAGTGGAGTACTGAAGTGCCCCACTATTATTGTGTTGCTGTCTATCTCATTTCTTAGGTCTATTAGTAATTGCTTTAAGAATGTGGGAGCTCCATTGTTAGGTGCATTTATATTTAGGATTGTGATATTTTCCTGTTGGACAGGGCTTTTTAACATTATATAATAATGTCACTCTGCGTCTCATTTAACCACTGTTGCTTTAAAGTTTGTTTTCTCTGATATAAGAATAGCTACCCCTGCTCACTTTCTGTGTCTATTTGTATGAAATGCCT
Source organism: Hylobates moloch (assembly GCF_009828535.3). NCBI lineage: Eukaryota > Metazoa > Chordata > Mammalia > Primates > Hylobatidae > Hylobates > Hylobates moloch. Next base: position 77,129,282 of record NW_026652291.1, read on the forward strand.
TTTTCCACCCCCTAACTTTAGGTTTCTGTGAGTCTTTACATGTTAGGTGAGTCTCCTGAACGCAGCAGATAGTTGGTTGGTGAGTCCTTTTTCATTTTGTGGTTCTATAACATGTAAGTGGATCATTTAGGCCATTTACACTCAATGTTAGTATTGAGATGTGAGGTGTCATTGCATTCATCGTGCTATTTGTTACCTGTGTACTTTGGCTTATTTGTTTTTCATTATTGCTTTTTAACTCGTATTTTTGTTTTATAGGTCCTGTGTTATTTATGCTTCGAAGATGTTCTGTTTTGATGTATTTCCAGGATTTGTTTCAATATTTAGAGCTCTTTTTAGCAGTTCCTGTAATGGTGGCTTGGTAGTAGCAAATTCTCTCAGCATTTGTTTGCCTGAAAAAGACTGTATCTTATATGATGTTTAGTTTCACTGGATACAAAATTCTTGGCTGATATTTGCTTTGTTTGAGGAGGCTGAAGATAGGGCCCCAATCCCCTCTAGCTCATAGGGTTTCTACTGAGAAATCTGCTGTTAATCTGATAGATTTTTCCTTTATAGGTTACCTTGTGCTTCTGTCTCACAACTCTTAAGATTCTTTCCTTTGTCTTAACTTTGGATAACCTGATGACAGTGTGTCTAGGGGATGATCTTTTGGTGATGAATTTCCCAGGTGTTCTTTGTGCTTCTTGTATTTGGCTGTCTAGGTCTCTAGCAAGGCTGGAGAAGTTTTCCTCCATTATACTCCCAAATGTATTTTCCAAGCTTTTAGAATGCTCTTCTTCCATAGGGACAATGAATATTCTTAGGTTTGGCCATTTAATATAATCCCAGACTTCTTGGAGGCTTTGGTCATATTTTGTTATTATATTTTTTTAATCTTTCTTGGATTGGGTTAATTTGAAGACATTGTCTTTGAGCTCTTAATTTTTTTCTTCTACTTGTTCAATTCTATTGCTGAGACTTTCCTGAGCATTTTGCATTTCTGTAAGTGTGTCCATTGTTTCCTGAAGTTTTGGTTGTTTCTTATTTATGGTATCTATTTCCTTGATTATTTCTTGCACTTTTTGTATCAGTTTTTGGACTTCCTTGCATTGGGTTTGCCTTCCTCTGGTGCCTCCCTGATTAGCTTAATAACTAACCTCCTGAATTCTTTTTTCAGGTAAATCAAGAATTTCTTCTTGGTTTGGATCCATTGTTGGTGAACTAGTATGATTTTTGGGGGGTGTTGACAAGCCTTGTTTTGTCATATTACCAGGGTTGGTTTTCTGGTTCCTTCCCATTTGGGTAGCCTCTGTCAGAGGGAAGGTCTAGGGCTGAAGGCTGTTGTTTAGATTCTTTTGTCACACATCGTGTTTCCTTGATGTGGTACTCTCCCACTTTTCCTGTGGATGTGGCTTTCTGTGAGCTAAACTGCAGTGATTGTTTTCTTTCTTCTGGGTCTAGCAACCCAGAAATTCCACCCAGCTTGGGGCTGGTACTGGGGGTTGTCTGCACAGAGTCCTGTGATGTGAAATATCTATGGGTCTTTCAACCGTAGATACCAGCACCTGTTCTGGTGGATGTAGCAGGGGGCTGCAGTGGACTCCTTGAAGGTTCTTAGCCTTAGAGACACTGAGCTGTCTGTTGTCTCTCCTTATAAGTACTCTAATCCTACAATGAAGACCTCATCCTTATGACCTTATTTAAACTTAATTTCGTCCTTATATATTCTGTCTCCAAATATAGTCACTTTGCAGGCTGAGGCTTTAGCATATGAATTTTGGGAGGACACAATTCAGTCCATATCAATTACTGTCATTCATTTCACTAACCCATATACTATAACTACCCAATACACTTTTTCTAGTATTAATGTATTTTTATTACTTTAAACAAGCTTTTTAAAAATTTCAGTTAAGAATATGAAAAGTAAAATATTTTATTTTACCTTAATTTGTTCCTTCTATAATGGTCATCTTTTCTTTATGTAGATTGAAGTTTTAACCTATATTATTTTTCTTCTGCCTGAAGATCTAAATTTTGTGAGAGCAGGTAAGCTGACAATGAATGTCCTGAGTTTTTTTGTTAATTTGAGCAAGTCTTTCTTTTTTTTTTTTTTTTTTTAACTTATGAAGGGTGATTTCACTTAATATAGAATTCCAGGATAGCAAAGTTTTTTGTTTTGTTTTGTTTTTGTTTTCCTTCCAGTCCTTTTGCCCAAGTCTCTTTTTTCTTGCAGGTTTCTGATGAGAAGACTACCATAATCCTTGCTCCTTGTTTATCTCTTGCTTCCTTCATAATTTTCTCTTTGTTTTTGGTGTCCTGAAGTTTAAATATGATATGCTGAGGTGATTTCTGTCTGTTTGTTTTTTTGTGTATCATGCTAAGTGTTCTCTGAGCTTCCATGATCTATGTTTCGGTTACTGCCATTAATTTTAATAGATCCTTACCCATTATTTTTTGAAATATTTTTTCTACCTCAATCTTTCTTTTTTTTCTTCTATTATTCCAATTATTGATGCATTACAGCTTTTAAAATTGTCCCACTTTTTTTCATTTCATTCTCTTTGCACTTGAGTTTGGGAAGTTTTTGATTTTTCTTTAATTGACTTCATTTTTGTAGCTTATTTAGAGTTACAGTAAAATTTGGAAGAAAGCACAGGGTCCCCATATGTCCCTTGCCCCCACATGTGTACAACCTTCACTTCTATGAACATTCCATCAGATTGGAACATTTCTTATGACTGATGAACCTACATTGACACGTCATTATCATCCAAAATTCATGGTTTATATTAGGGTTCACTCTTGATGATTTGGGAAGTTTTTATTGACCTGTCTTCAAGCTCATTGATTCCTCATCTGTGTCATCTACTGATGAGCCATCAAAAGGCATTCTTCATCTCTGTTACAGTGTTACTTTTCTCATTTATAACATTTACTCTTGATTCCTCTTAAATTTCTCACCTCTCTACTGATATGACCCATCTTTTTATTATATGTTTTCTACTTTTTCATTATAGCTTTTAGCATATTGTTATTTAAAATCATCTATCTGATAATTCACATATTTGTGTCATATATGATTCTGGTTGTCATGTCTGGTTGCTTTTTTCAGACTTTTTTTTTTGCCTTTTGTTATATATTTTAATTTTTGGTTGTAAGCCAGACAGGCTATGATGAATAATAGCAACAGAAGTAAATGGGCCTTCGGTGGGAGGATTTACGTTAATCTGGCTAGGAGTTGGGTTGTGTTCAATGCTTGTCGTAGCTGTAGGTGCCCAAGGCTTCAACGTCCTCTAGTGTCCTTGTTTTTATCTCCCCTTGACTTTAGGACTTCTTTATATACTGCTACTGAGAGAACATGTACATCTTGCAGCTCTTTCAGCTATAATCTACTGAAACAATGTTAATGTAGCGAGAGAGTAACAGTGAGAGGGGGTGACATTCCAAAATCCAATTAAGTTTTAGTCTTTTGGTAGGCCCAGGTGTCTGGGCTGTAGCCTTCACAAGTGTTCCTGTCCTTCACCTTTACTCATATCCTAGATGTAATCAATGTTCCCAGTGTATTTCTTTGAAATGCTCAACCATGTTGACTAATTTTTCCCCTTAGGTAAGATAATAGGCTAGAGGGCACCATAATTGGTAGGAATCCTTTTCCTGGTTGAGGCAAGATTTTAAAATTTTGCTCTGACAATTACTTCAAGGACAGCAGACCTTAGTAATGGAGAACATTCTAAACATGTTTTAAAAGTTACACTCCTCTCCTGCTTCCAAGGGTACTGAGAATTTTTCTTGGATCCTCTATAAGAACTTGATGGTTCTTGGAGTGCAAACTATGAAAATGTTGCCCTCCTAATCTTGAGGCCCCCAGAAAGTCTTTATCTCATGCTAGTGCACGCTCAGTATCCAGAAATTAATCAAAATTATCATTTAAGTGTTCTTAACAGCTTGTAGCTCCAGCAGTTTCTGCTCCAGATAAACAGATTTCATCTGTGATTCCCTGTATTCACCTTTCCAGATTTCAGGGTAATGATTTGCTCTGAGACCTCAGTTCTTTAGTGGGTCCAAGAAATGTCACTGAATTTCAGTTTGTCCAGGTTTTCTGTTGTTTTTGTAAGGATGAGAATGACTACTTCCAAGTTCTTTATATTTTGAAACCGAAAGTCTACCATGCTTCATTTTAATGATTTTTATTGTAGTTTAAATGCATAAGCATTTCTATCTCAATCAGTTTTAGTTCTAGAATATCTAAGCAGTACTGAATATGCTGTAGCAATTTAATTTTTGCAGCAGATAATTTGGGGCATGCATCTGCTAACATTTGAATGGAATCTCAAATAGAACTTTAGGTGAAAATGTTCAAGGGTATCTACTGAATGTTTTAAAGTCTTCCACAAATATTATAAAAATGTATGCAAAAACATGTTTGGTTTTGTGCTTTAAATACACTTTTTTGGTATGTGCTATAACAATTAACTGTCATTGGCCGGGCGCGGTGGCTCACGCTTGTAATCCCAGCACTTTGGGAGGCCGAGGCGGGCGGATCACAAGGTCAGGAGATCGAGACCACGGTGAAACCCCATCTCTACCAAAAATACAAAAAAAAATTAGCCGGGCGTGGTGGCGGGCGCCTGTAGTCCCAGCTACTCGGAGAGGCTGAGGCAGGAGAGTGGTGTGAACCCGGGAGGCGGAGCTTGCAGTGAGCCGAGATCACGCCACTGCACTCCAGCCTGGGCGACAGAGCGAGACTCTGTCTCAAAAAAAAAAAAAAAAATTAACTGTCATTTATGAACACAAATTCATTAAATATTTAAAGACTTCCCTACTGCTGATGTTGCTGAAGTGTTATTATCCCTATTACATGTAAAATCTAAGTGACTTTGGTTTGAAATGCTAGTAATCTGAATCATCAGAGGTGTTTTGAAGTTTACTGGCTCTGCTACTTTGAAGACAGCATCTAGATGTTCAGCTAATATTCTGGGAATTGACCACAAAGAAAAGACAGCTTATTTTCTTCTCATTTTAAAGGTTTTGCTTACATTAAAAAATAAATTTTATGTTAAAAAGGAAAATAAATCATTGTGACACCATAACTGAATCTGTAGCAAACTCTATTCATGCTGCTACTGTGAAAGCTGGAAAGTGACCAGAATGAATTAGCGGTGCTGATTCTAAAGATTTCAGAAGTAGATGGAAGCCAAAAATAGTGCTAGAATCAAACACAAACCAATAGAATTATAGTAGCATCCCAAAATGCTGATGTTTAATATTGTAACAAATGTCTAAAGCTTATTAATGATTTGAAATTTTATCCATATAGATAGTATACATAATCCAGTGCACACAATATATTTCTAAAAACGAAATAATCATAAAGATGTGGAATAATTGTATTATAAGGCAATATTTTTCCTGCTGTTATATATTACCTTATCTACATTTCAGTTTCATTTTCCTATGAATTTAGTTTAGAGATATGGTAATTCAAATATGATTTTTAAAATGATCCTAGTTTAAAATTCAATTCACTTATGTCAGTGTATTACATACTATGAATGGTACGTTTGCAGTATAATTCAAAACCCAAAACGGCTAGGTTTCTTTAGCCTAAATTACTAATTTGTTTATAAAATGACATCAAGTGCAATAACCTTAAGAAAAAAATCCTAGTGAAAACTTAATTACTATTTTAAAATAACGAATATTAAATTATTGAAATACTAAATCAACCAAAGGTGAAACCTCTAGCTATTTATTACTTTGACAGAAAGTTTACAATTTTTGGATTGTCTCAGTTTATTGCCACAGAATTTTTATAGAGAAGCACATGTGCCTTAATTTATGGCCTGAGTTGTATATATGCTTCAGAAAAGATTGTTCACGTGGAAGAAAAAAAAAACACCAAAGGGAAAAGGCACAATAAGTTTTATGTGTGGTGGTAAATTAGAAAATTACGACTAAGTTGATGCATGCATATTGCTTGTTTCCATTTAAAAACTCAGATGCATAAGCTTCTTTTCCCCAAGACCAACCCTTCATCATTTTCAAGCTTGACAATGAGAGTCTCCCCAAAGAAACAAGAAGAGTCTTGTTTGCCCAGCCCTAGAATTATGTTTGACTGGTGTTATTTCTCAAAGCCACATATTAATTTGTTTCCTGGGTTTCACTGGAAATTCCTCGATGCATCCCAGCATTCAAATTTGCAGTCTTGAAAGTGAATCTTTGCAGAATAAGAAGACTGTAGAGGACTTTCAAAAATAGTTTCAAAATAAAAATATATGACAGATTAAAAATGATAAAGCAAAAATCTTAAAATCCACAAATTTGACTCCACACAATATGTAAGGACTTTGGGAAATAATAATTCCATGTTATATATGGGTTCATACTCATTCAAAGCTTACATTCAAATCATTTTGATTTAAGACAGAGTTTGGTAGCACTTTCATAAGGTACAGAGATATGATAGAAGAGGGGTTATTGCTTTCTGAACTTATTGTTAATACCTTATATGAAGAAGTGGCATTTGAGTCCTGACTTCAAAGTTTCATGTAATTGGGGATAAAGGAAAGCATTTAGAGTCTGTGAGCAATAGCATAGAGAATGAAAATGTAAAAAAAAAAAAAACAAAAAAAAAAACTCTTCTCCATAATGAAGAATAGCTCACTTTTGTTTCAGTGGAGGAGGCATAGTCACTAGAATTTGGAAATGAAACTTGGATATGGCCACTTTATTGAGGCGTGGCTTCAGATTTTAAAGCATTATTTTGAAAGCAATTCTGGCATGAGAGCAATAAAGAGGAAATTACAGTTGTCTATGCACCAGAAAAATACTTACTGGAAATGTAAATTTTAAAACTTGAATATTGTGACAGACAGGTTAGAGAATTAATAACATTTGCTACCTAGTTAAAAATAAAAATGAAACTGAGAAAAAAAAGAGTCAAAGACTGACTTCCAACTTGAATACCAGGGGTTATCCTTGTACAAAAATGGGAGGAAAAACAGATTTACATAGGAAATTATTGTTTGTTTTGGATATCCTGACCTTCAGATATTGTTGTCTATCAAAGTCTCGCATTCATCCTGATAATTTTCTGGTATTACAGATGTTAAATTTAGTCTCAAACACATTCAGGTCCGAAAATCTGTGGGTCACTAGCAGATTTTTAAACTCAATACCTTTGTCTACAATAACAGCTGTTTTTCTATAATGAACACTCTTCTTTTTCCAAACATAAGTGTGATAGGTAGGTAGTATTTTATATAGCAATAGTTCCCAACATTTTTGGCATCAGGGACTAGTTTTATGGAAGAACATTTTTCCACAGACTGGGAGTCGGGGGGATGGTTTTGGGATGAAATTGTTCCACCTCAGATAATCAGGCATTAGATTGTCATAAGGAGCGTGCAACCTAGATCCCTCACATGCACAGTTCACGATAGGGTTTGCATTCCTATGAGAATCTAATGACACTGCTGATCTGACAGGAGGTGGAGTTCAGGAAGTAATGCTAGCTCACCTTCCACTCACCTCCTGCTGTGTGGTATGGTTCCTAATAGGCCATGGACCGGTACCAGTCCTTGGCCCAGGGGTTTTTGACCCCTGTTATATCATACTAGAACATGTGCCAAGGAGCCAAACATGCAGGGTACACACTCTCACTTTGCCACTTCTCAACCATTTAACCTGGAACATCTTACTCAGAGTGAGTTTCAGTGTATTCAGTTAAAAGCTGGATATTAATACCAACTCATAAGCTTGTTCAAAGTGTTATATGTAACAATGTTTTAATAGGCAAAGTAGTATAAAATGAGAAATTTGTATAAGACTGGAAGATAATTGAATCCTACCCATAAGCCACAGATATCAAAGACTTTTGCTAAATTAACTACATAAATATAACTCACAGCTCACCTTACTAACACTGTGAAAACAAAATAAGATGCTGTTACATCTATTTGGAGGCCACAGATATGAAGGTAATGTGATATGATAGCATAGATTGAGAAGCCCAGTATTGACCTATTTGCACTCTACTGAGCTTGATTGCCCTTTACTTCTATGACAGTTGAATTCCTGAGAAGCTATAGATAATCACACTGTAGATATTTAGTGTATGGGCCAAAGGTACATGTGACAATAAAGACAGAAAGTTTAACCTCCTCCACCATGTGATTCTTTCTTGATACAGCAGGGCTGATGCATATTTTAGTAGCTTCAGGAAAGAGGTTTGAACATAGTCTCATTATATTTGTGTCACTGAAGCTGGCCCTGGTAAATGGGACTCACTAGAAGCAGAGGAGAGTGTAAAGAAAGAAAGGATAGCTGCTGGGACTGCCTGTCACCCACCTAGCTTCATTTTCGTTTCAAAAAGCTGGGTTTCTTAACCGGAAGGTTGGCATTTTGGCATCACTTCCAATATGGCAAACACAAATCTTTGACTTTAGGAACATGAAGGGAAGAAAACTCACCAGACTTAGTGTTTTGTTTCTAGGGGTTACTTAATCTGTTTTGCCTTATTTTCCCAAGTATAAAAAATATTACTGCTTAGAGGAGAATTGTGATGATCTTTCTAGTCATAGATCACTTTATATAGTAGTAAAAAGCATAGGCTTTGGTATCAGACAAACCTGAATATGTATCCTTGATCTGATGCTAGTTAAGAGGTGTTCAACTTTGGGTATGATATTTAAATTTACTAGGCCTCAGTTTACTTGTCTGCAAAAGAGGAATAACAAAAACAATATAATGATAATACCTTATGGGTTGCTCTGTAGAATAAATGGGATAATTCATGCAAGCAATTGGAACATAGACTGGCACATAGTAAAGAATGATTGAATATCAATATTATAACTCATGGGACATTGAATTTTATTCCCAATTGGAAGAGCTATCAAAGGGCTTAAAAATTCAATACCATTCTCAATCTCTCTCTTCTTATTGTAATTCAGTCTTCTTTTTATTTTGTGTGACAAACTACCTCATAACTTACTAACTTAAAACACATTAATAGTTATCATCTCTCACAGTTTTGTTGGTTGACTGCACTCAGCTAGGTGGTTCTCTTTTGGAGTATCTCATATGGTGGCAGTCAGAAATTAGCTGGGGCTGAGTCTACCGCTTGACCAGGCTGAATGTCCAAGGTGGCTCACTCAGATGGTTTACATTTGATGCTGGCTATTGGCTGGAAGTCAGGTGCTCCATGTGGCCAACACATGGCCTCTTTGTGTAGCTAGGACTTCTCAGCAGGCAGCTGAGTTCCAAAGGAGAATGTCTGAAGAATATTTTAACAAAAAGAAGTAGGAGACAACAGATAAATTGAGATTTCTTAGAACTGACACAGTATCTCTTTGGCCATATTCTATTAGTCAAGGCAGTTATGAGTCTTGGCCACATTCAAAGGTGTGGAGAAATAGACTCTACCTTTTTGGTTGGGTGGGAAGACCACATTGTAGAAAAGCATGTGGGATGGGAAATATTATTGTGGTTATTTTTGGAAAATGCAGTAAGGTATAGCATACTGCCTTACCAGGACAATTTACATCCTTCTCTTAAATAAAATATGCTCACCTTCTCCCTTGACCTTATGAAAGTCTCATCATTATGGCAGCAAATCTACAAGGGCAGGATGTTAGCATTTAAACCAGGTCGATGTGCAGATTTGTTGAGTGCTGCTCTTCGAGTAGTTCCTCTTGATCTAAAGAACTGTGTAAAACAAGACATGCTATTTAACCCTTACAGACTCAACGCATAATGTTTTTTACACATAAGATATCTACAGTACACCCTCTGTTCAAAAAGGAGCATGGAAGAGGAGGCTGATAGTCACTAATCCACAGCAATTCTGGAATCCAGCATGCACATGTCACCACTTACTTGATTGGAACCTCTTGCTTCCTAGCAGCAGTGCTCAAGATATCTTGACTTTGTCCATTGAGTTACTCTTTTTCCATATGAAATAGCCGATGTTTGCAGTGAAAACATGACGGCCTAGAGACCTCTTTTTATAATGAACATCTCTGTCCTATTCAGCCTTAGTTGATATAATTCCTTTTAAAACTCTGTGAGTTTCTTATATACCAAAGTAGGAGTAATTCCATTAGGCAGAAAATACACATCTACATTTTTCTCAAGCCAACGTCCTCTCTACCTTGACCTGGCTATAATCCTGTGTGGGACAATATCCTTAAGGTTCTTAGAAACATTTTTTCTAGTTCGGTGTTAGGCGTCACCTTAAACATTTGAAGTCTCTACAAATAATCTAAAATCCATATCCTTGATGGTAATTTTAACCTGGGGCCACATAGTACTGCCATCCCCCAACATTTGATGGATCTAAGTTCATCTCTTATTTTGAGAACTTTTTGCTGTTTGGAATCACTGGGGATGAGAAACTTCTACTTCATATTTTCTCTAAATTCTGCTCAAAATCAGAATAGTCCCTTCTTTAATTCTCTTTATTAATTATCATATGAAGCTAAAACTAATAAAGTACCTGAAAATGTATTTCATTAGAACTTTCAATTTATTAAGTACATATTATTTTTTCGATGTTACCACAAACAACAATTTTACTAACCTTCCCACCAGTATATAACATTAGTCATCTTTTTCTTATTATCCTATAGCAATTTCCCCACTGTGATTTTCACCCCCTGAACAGTTTTCTTGTGGTCCTTCAAGGCTCTGCTTTTATATGGCTACATAGTATTCCATGGTGTATATGTACATTTTCTTTATTCAGTCCAACACTGATTGGCATCTAGGTTGATTCTATATCTTTGCTATTGTAAATAGTGCTGTGGTGAACATACAAGTGCCTGTATCTTTTTGATAAATCAATTTATACTCCTTTGAGTGTATACCAGTAATGGGATTACTAGGTTGAAGGGTAGTCCTGTTTTAAGTTCTCTGAGAAATCTCCAAACTGCTTTCCACAGTGGCCAAAGTAATTTAAATTCCCACCAGCAGGGTATAAGAGTTCCCTTTTATCTGCAATCTTGCCAACATCTACCATTTTCTGACTTTTTCATAATAACCATTCTGAATGGTGTGAGATAGTTTCTCATTATGGTTTTGAATTGCTATTCTGTAATAATTAGTTATGTTCAGCATTTTTTTCATATGCTTGTTGGCTGAATGTATATCTTTTTTGAAAAGTGTTCGTGTCCTTTACCCACTTTTTATTGTTTATTTTTTGCTTATTGATTTGTATAAGTTCCTTATAGATTGTGGATATTAGACCTTTGTTGGACGCATAGTTTGCAAATACTTTTTCCCATTCTGTGCGTTGTCTGTTTACTCTGTTAATGGTTTCTTTTGCTGTGCAGAAGATCTTTAGTTTAAGTAGGTCCACTTGTCTATTTTTATTTTTGTTGCAATTGCTTTTAGAGACTTCATCATGAAACCTTTGCCAAGGCCTACGTCTAGAATGGTTTTCCCTAGGTTTTCTTCTAGGATTTTTATAGTTGAGGTCTTAAATTTAAGTTTTTAATCCTTCCTGAGTTTATTTTTATATACAATAACATGAAGGGGTCTAGTTTTAATTTTCTGAACAGGGTCAGCCCATTATTCCAGCACCATTTATTCAATAGGGAGTCATTTCCCCATTGCTTGTTTTTGTCAGTCTTGTTTAAAATTAGACGGTTGTAGGTGTGCTGCTTTATTTCTAGGATCTCCATTCCATTTCACTGGTCTATGTTTCTGTTTTTGTACCAGTACCATGCTGTTTTGGCCACTGGAGCCCTGTAGCATAGTTTGAAGTCAGGTAGAATGATGCCTCCAGGTTTGTTCTTTTTACTTACATTGACTATTTAGGCTCTTTTTTTTAGTTCCATGTGAATTTTAACTCTTTTCCCATTTGCCCCAAGAATACTTGCTGCCAGTGCTGGCAGCTGAAACATTTACCCCCAGATAACTTTGCCACAAAATATCTCATTTTTAAAATTATTTTTGCATTACTCTAGTATATAGACTTAGGAAACAAAAGACATCATTCTACTTATAGCATTCAGTTTTTAGTAGTGGTATTTTCATTTACAAAATATAGTAATTCTTGATCACTGAAAATGTGAAACCCTAGAAAATGTAGCATTCCTATGCTTGATGTTAACATCATTCTCAAACAGTTGTTGGCCGAAGAGTCACTTGATGCATCCAATTTTTCCAAAGCAGACTATTCTGATGATTCAGATTCTGCCGTTAGTTCTGTTTAGAAATAACTCCAAGAACAGTTTTCATATTTTATTTTTACCTTGAAAATTAGATTTGCTTCAGCCTCAAAGAGCTTGTTTATGTAAAATTAAGTGAGCACTGGCAACGAGCTGTACTTTTTTTTCTAAATGAGAAAAGGGTTAAAAAGTTTTTCCAAGTTCTGTAAAGAATGTCAGTTTGATAGAAATAGAATTGAATCTATAAATTGCTTTGGGCAATATGGCTATTTTAACAATATTGTTTCTTCCTATCCATGAGCATGGAATACTTTTCCATTTGTTTGTGTCATCTCTGATTTCTTTCAGCAGTGTTTTGTAATTCTCATTGTAGAAAATTTTCATCTTCCTGGTTGGGTGTATTCCTAGATATTTATTCTTTTTATGGCTACTGTGAATGGAATTGAGTGCCTAATTTGGCTCTCAGCTTGGATGTTATTGGTGTATAGAAATGCTACTGATTTAGGGGGCATTGATTTTGAATCCTGAAACTTTACTAAAGTTGTTTATCAGTTCTAGGAGCCTTTGGTTACGGACAATGGGGTTTTCTAGGTAGAGAATCATATTGTCTGTGAAGAGAGTGAGTTTGACTTCTTCTCTTCCTATTAGAATGCCTTTTATTTCTTTCTCTTGCCTGATTGCTTTGGTTAGGACTTCTTGCCTGATTGCTCTGGCTACGACTTCCAGGACTTCTGCATAGGATTAGGGAGAGGAGGCATTCTTATCTTGTTCTGGTTGTCAAGGGGAATGCTTCAGTTATTGCCCATTCATTTGGCTGTGTTTTATTATTATTATTATACTTTAAGTTTTAGGGTACATGTGCGCAATGTGCAGGTTAGTTACATATGTATACATGTGCCATGTTGGTGTGCTGCACCATTAACTCGTCATTTAACATTAGGTATATCTCCTAATGCTATCCCTCCCCCCACCCCACAACAGGCCCCGGTGTGTGATGTTCCCCTTCCTGTGTCCATGTGTTCTCATTGTTCAGTTCCCACCTGTGAGTGAAAACATGTGGTGTTTGGTTTTTTGTCCTTGCGATAGTTTGCTGAGAATAATGGTTTCCAGCTTCATCCATGTCCCTACAAAGGACATGAACCATGAACGCATCATTTTTTATGGCTGCATAGTATTCCATGATGTATATGTGCCACATTTTCTTAATCCAGACTATCACTGTTGGACATTTGGGTTGGTTCCAAGTCTTTGCTATTTTGAATAGTGCCACAATAAACATACGTGTGCATGTGTCTTTATAGCAGCATGATTTATAATCCTTTGGGTATATACCCAGTAATGGGATGGCTGGGTCAAATGGTATTTCTAGTTCTAGATCCCTGAGGAATCGCCACACTGACTTCCACAATGGTTGAACTAGTTTACAGTCCCACCAACAGTGTGTAAAAGTGTTCCTATTTCTCCACATCCTCTCCAGAACCTGTTGTTTCCTGACGTTTTAATGATCGCGATTCTAACTGGTGTGAGATGGTATCTCATTGTGGTTTTGATTTGCATTTCTCTGATGGCCAGTGATGATGAGCATTTTTTCATGTGTTTTCTGGCTGCATAAATGTCTTCTTTTGAGAAGTGTCTGTTCATGTCCTTTGCCCACTTTTTGATGGGGTTGTTTTTTTCTTGTAAATTTGTTTCTGTTCTTTGTAAATTCTGGATATTAGCCCTTTGTCAGATGAGTAGATTGCAAAAATTTTCTCCCATTCTGTAGGTTGCCTGTTCACTCTGATGGTAGTTTCTTTTGCTGTGCAGAAGCTCTTTAGTTTAATGAGATCCCATTTGTCAATTTTGGCTTTTGTTGCCATTGCTTTTGGTGTTTTAGACATGAAGTCCTTGCCCACGCCTATGTCCTGAATGGTATTGCTTAGGTTTTCTTCTAGGGTTTTTATGGTTTTAGGTCTAACATTTAAGTCTTTAATCCATCTTGAGTTAATTTTTATATAAGGTGTAAGGAAGGGATCCAGTTTCAGCTTTCTACATATGGCTAGTCAGTTTTCCCAGCACCATTTATTAAATAGGGAATCGTTTCCCCATTTCTTGTTTTTGTCAGGTTTGTCAAAGATCAGATAGTTGTAGATGTGCGGCATTATTTCTGAGTGCTCTGTTCTGTTCCATTGGTCTATATCTCTGTTTTGGTACCAGTACCATGCTGTTTTGGTTATTGTAGCCTTGTGGTATAGTTTCAAGTCAGGTAGCGTGATGCCTCCAGCTTTGTTCTTTTAGCATAGGATTGACTTGGCAATGCAGGCTCTTTTTTGATTCTATATGAACTTTAAAGTAGTTTTTTCCAATTCTGTGAAGAAAGTCATTGGTAGCTTGATGGGGATGGCATTGAATCTATAAGTTACCTTGGGCAGTATGGCCATTTTTATGATATTGATTCTTCCTGCCCATGAGCTGTGGTTTTGTCATAGATGGCTCTTATTATTTTGAGGTATGTTCCTTTGACACCTAGTTTGTGCAGGGTTTTTAATATGAAGGAATGCTGAATTTTATCAAAACCCTTTTCTGCATCTATTGAAATGATCACATGGCATTTGTTTTTAGTTTTGTTTATGTGATGAATCACATTTATTAATTTCCATATGTTGAATTAACTTTGCATGTCAGTAATAAAGACTATTTGATCATGGTGGATTAGCTTTTTAATGTGTTACTAGATTAGATTTGCTGGTATTTTGTTGAGGATTTTTGCATATATCATTAGTGATATTGGCCTAAACTTTTCTTTTTTTTTTTTCTTTTCTTGTGTCTCTGCCAGGTTTTGGTGTCAGAATAATGCTGGCCTTATAGAATGAGTTAGGAGTCCCTCCTCCTCAAGTTTTTGGAATAATTTTGGCATGATTGATAGCAGTTCTTTATTGTGTGGTTGAATTCAGCTGTGAATCCATCTTTACCCAGGCTTTTTCTGGTTGGTAGGCTTTTAATTACTGATTTAGTTTTGGAACTTATTATGGGTCTGTTCATCAATTCAATTTCTTCCTGGTTCAATCTTCAAGGGTTGTATGTTTCTAGAAATTTATCCATTTTTTTCTATATTTTCTAGTTTGTATGCATAGAGGTGTTTGTAATAGACTCTGAGGCTTTTTTGTATTCCTGTGAGGTCAGTGGCAATGTCCTGTTTGTCATTTCTGATTGTGTTTATTTGAATCTTCTCTCTCTTTTTCTTTATTAATTAGGTAGTAGCCTACCAATCTTATTTATTCTTTCAAAAAACAAACTTTGGGTTTTGTGGATCATTTGTATGAATTTTTCCATCTCAGTTTTGTTCAGTTCAGCTCTGATTTTGGTTATTTCACTTCTAGTAGCTTTGGGGTTGACTTGCTCTTGTTTTTGTAGTTCCTTTATGTGTGATGTTAGGTTGTTTGAGATCTTTCTAATTTCCTCATGTAGGGTTTTAGCACAATAAACTTCCTCTTTTCAGTGTTAAGCTGTGTGTCAGAGGTTCTTGTATATTCTACCGTTATTTTTCATTAATTTCAATGATATTTTTTATTTTTGCCTTAATTTCCTTCTTTATCCGAAAGTCACTTAGGAGAAGGTTGTTTAATTTCCATGTAATTTTATGGTTTTGAGATATATTCCTGGTATTGATTTGTTTTTATTGTGTTGTGATCTGAAAATGTGGTTGATACGATTTGGATTTTTTTTTTTTTTTAGTTCATTAAGAATTGCCTTATGGTGAAATGTGTCATTTATTAGAGTATATGCAGTGTGCAGATGTGAAGAACGTATATTCTGTTGTTGTTGGGGGGATTATTCTGTATATGTGAGGATCATTTGGTCAAGAATCAAGGTTAGGTCCTGAATATTTTTGTTAGTTTTCTGCATCAATGATCTTATGCTGGCAGTTGGGTGTTGAAGACCCCACTATTATTGAAACAGGAGAATTTTCCTTATCCCCCTCACAGGGTGTGTGACAGGGCTCACACGATAGCATCTGGGGTGAGTGTTTACAGCTCCTGAAGCCTAAGCAGGCATGTGTTAGTGTGCTCTTTCAGCTTTGCAGTCTGCAGGCGGCTTGCATTAATCAGCTCAATTAGACCCTCTGCCTTAATGCAAAGACAGAGAGCTTTCTGTATGCTGGGTTCTTGCCCTAGTGTACTCAAAAAGTCGGATCGTACGTGGGCTTGGAGGAAGAGTGCAAGGTTTTATTGAGTGGTTGAGGTAGCTTTCAGTGAGATGGATTGGGAATCAGAAGGGGGATGGAGTGGGAGGGTGGTCTTCCCCTAAAGTCGGGCCACCTGGCAGTTGGACTCTCCTCTGACTGCCCACGGCTAAATTCCCCTTCGTGACCACATTGTTCCACCATTGCAGGTCTCCTGGTGTCTGCTGGTGTGTTCTTCTGCTCTTCTCAACTTCCAGCCACTTGTGTGTGTGCCTGCTACAGTCCTGGGTTTTATGAACACAGGTTGCGGGGTGTGGTGGACCAAAGGCAAATTTTTGGGTATGAAAAAAGAAATGCCTGTCTTCATTTAGGTCTGTAGGCACAGGCCTGAAGGTTGAGCCCTTGCCAGGGACCCCGCCCTTCCCTACTTAGCACTTCCTGCCCCGCTCTGGTATCGTTGTGTGGTTGTCTAAATCTCTTTATAGGTCTCCAACAATGTGTTTTATGAATCTGGGTACTCCAATGTTGAGTGCATATATATTTAGGATAATTAAGTCTTCTTGTTGAATTGAACCCTTATTCATTATGTAATGCCCTTCTTTATCCTTTTTGATTGTTGTTGGTTTAAAGTCTGTTTTGTCTGAAATAAGAATGACAACCCTTGCTCTCTTTTGTTTTCCATTCTCTTAATAAATCTCCGTTACTTTACTTATAGCCTATGAATATTTTTACATGTGAATTGGATCTCTTGAAGATAGCATTCAGCTGAGTTTTGCTTCTTTATCCAACTTACTACTCTGGATCTTTTAAATAGGGCATTTCGCCCATTTACATTCAAGGTTAATATTGATATGTGAGGATTTGATCCTGTTATGTTGTGAGCTTGTTGTTGTGTAAACTTGATTGTATATTTGCTTGATGGTGTCTGTGGGCTATATACTTAAATGTGTTTTTGTGGTGGTTGGTAACGATCTTTCATTTCCATATTTAGCACTCCCTTAAGGACCTCTTGTAAGGCAGGTCTAGAGGTAACAAATTTCCTTAGCATTTGCTTGTCTAAGAAAGAAATTTATTTCTTCTTTGCGTATGAAGCTTAGGTTGGTGGGATATGAAATTTTTGGTTGGAATTTCTTTTCTGTAAGGATCCTGAATACAGGCCCTGAATCTGTTCTCGGTTGTGGGGCTTTTGCTGAAAGACCTGCTGTTAGCTTGATGGGGTTCCCTTTGTACATGACCTTACCTTTCTCTCTAGTTGCCATTAAGATTTTTTCTTTTATGTTGACTTTGGAGAATCTGATGACTATGTGTCTTGGGAATATAGTATCTTTCAGGGATATTCTGAATTTCCTGAAATTGCATGTTGACCTCTCTAGCCATGTTCAGGAATTTTCCATGGGGAATATCCTCAAATATGTTTTCCAAGTTGCTTGCTCTTTCTCTGTTTCAGGAATGCCAATAAGTCATAAGTGTGGTATCTTTACATAATCTCATATTTCTCAGAGGTTTTGTTTATGTTTAAAAATTCTCTTATATATTTTTTTGCCTGCATTGATTCAAAGGAGCAGTATTCAAGCTCTGAGATACTTTCTTCAGCTTAGTCTACTCTGTTATTAATGCTTCCAGTTGCATTCCGAAATTCCTGTAGCAAATTTTTATATTTCC
Source organism: Hylobates moloch (assembly GCF_009828535.3). Classification (NCBI taxonomy): domain Eukaryota; kingdom Metazoa; phylum Chordata; class Mammalia; order Primates; family Hylobatidae; genus Hylobates; species Hylobates moloch. The sequence goes on from NW_026652291.1 coordinate 77,147,264, forward strand.
AGAATTTCAGTTTGGTTCTTTTCAAAAATGGCTATGTCATCTTTCAACTCTTGGGCTGTTTTACTGTGTTCCTTGGATTGAGTTTGAACCTTCTTCTCTATCTCTTTGAGCTTCCTTGCTGTCTACATTTTGAATTCTATACCTATCATTTCAGCCGTTTCAGTCTAGTTAAGAAACTTTGCTGGGTAGTTAGTATGATCGTTTTGAGGTAAGAAGACATTCTGGCTTTTAGAGTTGCCAAAGTTCTTCCACTGGGTCTTTCTCATCTGTGTGTGCTGATGATGTTCTTTTAATCTCTGAAGTTGCTGTCTTTTGGCTGTGGCTTTTTGCTTCATATTTTTTGATGCCCTTGAGGATTTGACTGTGGTATAAAATGGATTTAGTCAATTGGCTTTGTTTCTGGATGGTTTCAGGAGACCATGGCTCCACTTAGTACTCCTGGGCTGTGTGCCTTAACCCTATGTAGGTGAGACCAGCCCTGTGGATTTGTTCTTTTCCTCCTTGTGATTAAGCACTTGCTGCACTGGAGAGTCTGAGGCATTCCCAGTATTCTGGCAACCACACTTTGATGGTGGCTGCCTTTAAAAGGGCTCTGGTTGGGTAGTGGTGGGCCTGTACGCATGTGTACTCCAGTGGGGCAGTGGAGAAAGGCTGTAGGTGGGTGTCCACTGGTGGGGTCCATCTGCAGAAGTGTGCTGATGGGTAGGCAGTGTCTCGTAGTGAAAGAGCTATGGTAGTGTCTGCTGGCAAGCTGAGGCTAAACTGCAAGTGGGTGTGGCCAAGCAGGGACCCTGAGAAAAGCTGGCAGACAGAGTGGTGCTCAGATCAGACTGGTCCTGTCCCATGGGCAAGACAGCCTTGCTCTGTCCATGTCCACTAGCTAACTAATGTGAAAGCTGCCTGGAGGAGTATACCAATCCTTGGGAGATAGATGTTCATGGCCATGCTCCAGTGCAGCTGTTCTTACACAAACTTTCTGGGCTTCATGCAGGCTAGATTTTGGTCTCTGCTAAGTCTCTGAGTAGTTTTCCTTGCCAACTCAAATGTCCATGGGGGTCGCAGGGTCTCCTCCGGCTAAGATCCCAGAGGTCCATGGTGAAAATGGGCCACCCCATGCCTATTTCACTCACCCTTTCCCTAGGAGACACGTGGAGCCAGAAAAAGTCCTGATGCTCAGCAACCCTTTGCAGGTTTCTTAGCTTCCTCCCCTTTTAGCCTGGTGTCTGTTGCCTTCCTCTGTCCACTATAAATGTTTTCTTTCTGAAGAACTATTTGGAGTTTGCTTGTTTACTTGTTTGTCTGTTCTCTTTTCATGGGAGAAGGTCTTCCAGGCTGCATCTAGACAGCCATCTTAGCTCTATCCAATAACTTTATTCTTTGTTCTTTTTCTTCTTCTTATCCTCCTCCTCTCTGTGTACCTTTGCTGCCTCCTCCTTTCCCATCTTGTTCTCACATAACAGCTTTGCCAAAAGCTACAATTTAGGAATGTCTGGGTAGGAGGTTCTAGACATCCGGGATAAATACTATTTTCTACTCTGCCTCTCCAGATATATTTTCTTATGTGCAGCATATTTCAACATAATTTTAAATTTTGATATTTGCATGATGTAGGGGAAATAGGTCATTTCTTTGCTTTGTCTTTGAGTACTATTCTATAGCAAATGAGGCAAAAGAGTGTTCCATATGTTCCCTGTCAGATTGTTCACATCATTAGTGTATTGCATAATGGTTTGGGACCAAAAGTCAAGTTATAATTAACATGCTATTTTGATTCCTTTACTTCTTTCTGTGTATTCCTCTGTTTGAGTCCTCTTGGGATATAGTGTTATACTCAAGTCAGGACTCAGGTTAATGTGGATTTCTGGTGAAAGGCCATGTAAGATCTTATGAATACCATATGAATATAATTCACATAACTTATAAAAAATTAGCATGAGACACAAAGGGAACAATTTCTGTATTAGACAATATCACGGCCATTTGAAACAGTGTTCCTGTAAGAAACATGAAAACTTAAAAATTTCAACTTATATCTTTAATAAAAGTGGAAGGGATATTTAATGGGATTGAATTAGGTTAAAAGCAGTCATAAAATATATACAAATTATTGTAAAAGGAAAACATGATTGACTATTTTTTGTTTAAAAAGCACAATGGAAGGATTAAATATAAGATAGGATATTAAAAAGACAAATTTTTTGAAATAGAGGACACAGTTAAGAAATCAATGACTCATAAAAGCAAAACATAAAAGACAGTGGATCTTAGATATATATTTAATATTATTACATATTAAGTGAGCATCTATTATAATTTTATGTACAACAGTATCTTAATTATTTGGGACATAACACTAAGCATAGTAGACACTGTTCTTTTTTGGCAAGAGATGAGAGTCCAGCAAATGAGACAGAAAATTTAAGTAATTACAGTAAAGCATGATAAATTGTCTGATCAAGGAAGTACAGATTGCTAAGAGAGTGAATAATGATTATTCGAAAGTACTCCTAATAAGGTCAGAAAGTCTTATCAGAGGAAGTGATATTTAAAATGAGATCTGAAATATGAATAATAGGTAAAAATGATAGTAATGTGCAGAGTTCAAATCAGAGGAAATACCATATATAGCACCCAATTAAAACCATATAGAAAAATGACACATGATATTCAAAGAAATAAGAGAACTATGTTGATGACAATTGGTTCATTTCTTTCATCTCTGTGATTCATTGAGTTAAGCTAGGTTAAGTCAGATACTTGCAAACTCTGGATGAAGCCTGAAGCTAAGAACCAGCCTGTAGCATGGCCCAGCATGCCTTGAGACTTACATTTTTTAGTAGAACTGCACAAGAATTGAATACATTCAGCAGAGTGTTCTTAGATTTCATAGGACTTGCCCATGGCATTTTTATAGTTTATTGCCACTCCTTACTTTTGACTATCAGTCTCATATTCCTGGATCTATGGACACCCTCTATTCATTTGACTAAAATCAAAACAATTGCTTCTCAAAATATGCTTTAAATTTTCTGTTGGATATATTTACATCAAATCTATAATTTTTGTTCTTGAACACTATATTTTCCATTTTTTCTCTGCCAAATATAATAATAGTAATGTTTATTGAATATATCAGACACCATTTCTGCCATCTTATATTTAATAAATTAGTCTTCATAATAACCGTGTAAGTAGGTGCTGTTTTTAAGTTATTAACACTTTACAAATAAAAGTAATACAGGGAGCTTGAGGAACTTGCCTAAAGTCACCATTGCTGTAATACGGTGGGGCTAGTTTCTAGTATTTTAGTCTGACTGCAGAGACACATTCTTAATCATTGTATTAAAATACCTACCTTATTATAGATCACTGTTTTTTACAGTAGTCTCATATTTGTTGCTTTAAGAAATGCAGTGGAAGAAGAAAAATAAGATAAATGGAAATTTGTGATAAAAGACAAAAGCAGAAAAAAAATTCCCTGAGCTTAAGAGAGAAGTGCAACTTTAGCTTGAAGTTTCTCAGCAAATGTTACACAAAACGTATTATACTGTGTCGCTCATAAGAATATTAATGTGTGTCTAAGCATGTGTGTGTGTGTGTGTGTGTGTATGTGTGTGTGTATGTATCCTTTAAGAATCTAGACCTAAACATACAAATTTTATTTTGAAAAGTAGATTGACAGTAAGATTTTCTATAACTTTTAAATTTGATAAATAAATGTAGTGAGGCAATGACTGCAGATCTTAATGTCAATATAAGGATTGAGAATTTTAGACACAGAAAAGGCTTTAATCTTTAGTGAGATACATATGTCATCCAAGAGTTTAGACAAGGTACCGCCAAGATACTCTTCATCAAAATGTTTCAGGAAAAAGAGCTTAAAAAGTGGGAGCTAACTAGTGGAAGTTCAGTGTCTTTGTGGTTGTAGAAGTATGGTGAATGAGAATAATTGAAAGGCAGAAATATTCAACAAATATTATTAGAGCACCAGGCAGGATCTTGGGACTCATCAGTGATAAAAGCATAAAATATTGTTTCATGTTGAGTTCTCATTTTGGGGGGAACATAGATAATGATAAGCATTGAAAATAAGAACCATATGTAGTGTGTTGAGTGATGATAAATGCTATGGAAAGAATCAAGCAAGGAAAGAAGAATTCAGTGCTAGGCGTGGAGGAGGACAGATCTCAATTGCAACTTGTATGTTCAGGTCTGATCTCATTAGGAAAGAAGTATTTGAGCAAATACTTGAAGGGCTGAGGGAATTCACCATGTGGAACAAAGAGGGGGTATAGCCATTGCAAAGATCCTTGTGAGGGATTGTGGCTGGTGGGTTTGAGAAAGGGATGGACTATGTAGTCAGAGCAAAGTGAGAGAGAAGTCTAGGGTAATAGTAGTGGGGTGGAGTGGGGGCACAAATCAAAAAAGGTCTTTAAGGCTTCACAAAGGTTGGCATTTTGTTTCAAAAGAATTGGGGAGCTATGCCACGGTTTAAGAGGACACAGAATAAAATATGAAATACGTTTTAGAACTATTATAGCTTTCATGAAGAAAATACACACTATAGTGGGGCAAATGTTGAGCTGTGATACCCAGAAACCAGCAACAGTAGTAGGAAGTCAAGGAAACTCCTAGTCCTGAGGAAAAGATATTATAGGAGTCTTGGGAGCTGGATCCATGAAAAAGGGGCAGTCCCAATGAGGCTGTGGTCACAGAGGGACTCAGAACAAGGAGGCATGGGAAAAAATATATTTAAACATTTTTCTCCTCCTTTCCACTGATCTCCTCCCAGAACCTCAGTAGCCAATACATCAAGAGGCTATCTTCAGGGGAGTTCTAAGTTGGCCTTTTTTCTGTTGATTCTAACATCTGAGTTATCCCAAGATTGATTTTCTTTACTGCCTTTCTCATTATGCAAGGATTTTTCCTATTAAAATGCAAATTAACAATTAAAAACCACAGAGAAAATAAGAAAATTGTATATTCTAATAATTAACCCAAAGCTGTCATCCCAGAAAGTTTTAAAGGTAATACGGTAATAATGCTCATTATCTTTAGACATAGAGTGGAAAAAACAAGGGTTGAAAATGAATCTGATGTGGGGGAACAGACTGACAATAACCAGCCATATCTACCAAATAGCTATAAATGTACTTTACAAATTACAATGAGAAATCTAAAACAATTACTTAAGTATCATGACTGTACTTCAGCTTAGTGAGAGACTGGAACATCATTGAGTAACACTGCCTTCATAAAAAATAATTCCTAAAATATAGAAGATGAACAATAATTTATTCGTTAAAAATAATATTTACATGCTGATACTGCAATTTTATTAAAAGCTATCCATGACTACTTTGTTTATTAAAAGAATAGAAACTTGAAGTTGCTTTTCTATAAATGTTTAATTACATTTACAACTGTTCTGTTGTAAATAGTTGTTGGAAATAACAATTAGATCTAGTTGGTTAATAATGTTGCTGACATTTTCTATATCATTACTTAATTTGTTTCCCAAATCGTCTATGAATTATTAAGAGAGACAAATTAAAATATTCAAACATCACTTTGGATTTCCCATTTTGCTTAATTTTATTCCATATGTTTCAAAGCTCAGTACATAGGCACATACACATTTATGACTGTTATGTCTTCCTGATGAATTGACCCTTTTTTCAGTTGTGGAAAGTCTCACTTTAAATTTGGTAATATCCCTTTTCTTGAAGTCTATATTAGTTAATATTAATAAAGCCATGGCAGGTTTTGATGCTTCCTCTTTTTTTTAATCTTTTTACTTTCAAGCAATAGACATCTTTAATGTGCGTCTCTTACAGACAGTGTATAGTTAGATCTTGCTAAGAATCAAGGTCTTTGAGTTGAGGATTTTAGTAGGTTCTCAGTCATGTTTGCATTCATGTATATTGTGTTACTACAATAATTACTTTCTTTTTTTTTCTTTTTTTTAATAGGATTATATCAATGTTAATTTCTTAGTACAATAATTACTTTCTATTTGTCACATCCTTTTTGTTGTTGTTGTTAATTTTCCTGTGTATTTTTTCTTTCTTAATTTGTTTGAACTGATTATTTTCTTTTAATTCCTGTACAGGCTTTTAAACTACATGTATTTGCATTCATTTTTGAGTAGTTGATCTAGGCAGAATTAGAATATGCATCATTAATTTATCACTATCTTCTTAGAGTCGTTGAGCATATCTTTAATTGGAAACTTAAAGGCTTTTTGTTATAATTCCAGTATTATGGTTATCCTAAGATTTGTTTATGTGTTGATACTACATTTTATTAAAATACAAAGTTTCCTCTCTCTCATCTTGAAGAAGATGCCAATTAACAAAAAAATTAAATAAGAAGCTGAAAATAAAATAAAATAAATCACATACATTTAAAAAAAATTATCCAAACTTGCCGGCCCAGATAGCTTTAAAGGCAATTCTCATCATTATTTAAAAAAATCACTAAAATAATCTAGGTTTTTCAAAGTATAGGGAATTGTGAAAACTATAATTCTAGCAGGCCATATATTTATGATTCAAAACAATGAAGTCACCAAATAAAACTTTTAGTATTCTTAAATTAGAAAAATTAGCTTTATTTCCATATCATAACAAATAATAATGAGCAGTTACCATCACAATTCATGGTAAAACCTGACAGTCAATTTGTTCTAGAATAATCCGAGGTGCTTGATATCATCATTTTTACTTACTAATGTTGATAACATCCTATCTAATGCAATAATAAAATAAAAATTTTTCAAATTAAAATGATATTTGAAAAGTTACAATAAAATCCTCCTTATTCGTATAAAGCTCTAATAATATGATTATCTTCTGGATAAATCCAGCAAATGAACTGTAATGTTATTATCCCAGGTTAACGTTCCATAAGATTATAACTTAGAAACAGACATATTTCTTTGAAGAGCTAACTAACCAAAACATTTTTTTTGTTTGTTTCAAGAAATGGGTGTCTCACTGTATCTCAAACTCTTTGGCTCAAGTGATCCTCCCACCTCAGTCTCCCAAAGTGCAGACATGAGCCACTATGCCCAGTCCCAAATTGTGTCAGCTTATGCAAATTCCAAATAAAGTTCTAGTGGAAAATATGGTTTACTTTTGTACTCTTGGGAACATGATTCTATTTATTACTATCTGCCCTTTCACATCACACTCAGTGGTTTATAAATATATAGAAGATACTGCTGTCATTTTAATTTAGAAGGTTTTAAAATCTCATCCTGAATATTGTCATTTTTATGACATATATTTTTCTATGTCATAAAAATATATTTGAGATACAACATATGTTAAAAGAAACAAAAAAGTTGTAGAAGAATGCACCTGTCACCATTTACTAAACTGTCTATTTAAAATAGCTTTTTGTGATATAAAACTAAAGATAGAAACCATAGAGGAAAGTAGTCATTGAAAACAAAACAATGAAGTATTTTATAAAAGTAAAATACAGAAACCACCATTGCTAGAGAAAAGTTTGGAGTCATCTTCATGAAGGTGCTAGAGTAATCTGTGAGAATTTATAAAGCTGGGATAAAGGGGAAAATGTTCATTGAATCAATTTTTTAAATTATACAGTGGGAGAGCAGAAAAAACAAAAATACCTCGCTATGGAGACAAAAAAGAGGCAGTTCAAGAAAGGACAAGGGAAACAGCATCACAGAACACAAGAGATTAGATTTTTAGTAGAAAAATGTGTTCACATGATTTGAAAGCTAAGAGAATTTCAAAATTTTGGAAGTTTCCAGAATTAGTGATTGAAAAGTCATTGATAACATGTGATTATATGATATGTCTGAAGATGTTTACATAAAGTAAGTAAAATTAATTATGAATTACATAAATCAACCCAATTAAACATATTATTAAATGTTATTTTTAGTTCAACATTGTTTGATGAGTATTTTTTCACTGGCTCTTGATAAGACAAATTAAATGACAAGTGAAACCATGAATTACATATGTCATTTTAGAAAAGGAAAAAGCAAGATCAACACCAAGATGTCAATTTTCATTACGTTGTTAACTTACAGTAATAACTATCTTTACTTTCTTTTATAAAATGAAGTTCTATATGCTTTCTCATTCTCCAAGAAGCATTTAAAGAAATATAGAATGGTTGTAAAAACGTATTAAACATTTTGAAGAACTCTACATGTACAAAGTACGCTCTGTGTTTATAATTGTTGTCATGTAGGAGTGAAATAGATCATTCCCAATTCTCTCAGATCTGTCAGTGGGAGATTTTTCTAGTTCTTGTACTAAAATGCTATATAAAACTTAAAGCATTATGTAAATTTAAAATAAATTAAATGAAACTGGTAAATTCAGAGTTTGAAAAAATAAGCACAGAAGAAAATAAAATTGGCCATTGTACTATCCTCCATTTTCATACTATGGCTCATGAATTTTCTGGCTGTATAAAAGACATGATAAATAATATGTCAATTGTACTTTTTTCTCTAAATTACTTAACTGTCTTGGAAACAGCTAAGGTCATTGACTGGGTTGGAGGTATAGATAGCTAATTAAAATTGGACAAGAAATAGTTGATATTTCTATTATCAAAGAAATAAAAGAGTCATTTATTTACAGTACTTATCTATGCTAATTAGTCTTTAGGACAATGTAGTTTACTACAGTGGAAAAATTATGTTAGTTTCTCTAAGCTTCAAGGTCCTATCAGTAATATGAGAATTTCTAAGTTACGGTCTTATAATACTGTATTCATGTAACTAGTGACTAACATAATTCTTGGCAAAGAATTGATATTCAATAAATGAGAGCTTCTCACATTATTTTTATTATTATATTTTATTGAGCATAAATTAAAAATTGCTATTAGGTTATAACATTTAGTTTAATAAAAGCATCTATGTCCAAAAACTTACAAACATTGCTGCTAAGTTATGGACTGATGACGTTTTTACTCCCTGGAAATCAGCTTCTCCATTCTTTCAGAATAAAGTACACTTGCAAATTGTACCAGCTTATGCAAATTCCAGATAAAGTTCTAATTTAAAATATGGTTTTCTTTTGTACTCCTTGGGAATGTGATTCTATTCATTACTGTCTACTCTTTCACATCACACCCAGAGATATATAAATATATTGTAGGATACTGCCATTATTTTTATTTAGAAGATTTTAAAATCTTTTCCTGAATATTGTCATTTTGAAATATAATTGTGTTTAAAGCTATGACTCCTTTTTACTGGATGAGCTTGCTGTCTTGCAGGGCCAATCAACACACATTACACTTTTAGAAAATATTTAAATAGCCAATGATATGTTTCATCCTTCCAAATTGAAATGAAGTTGTATCAGTCTCATATTTATTTTAGAAAAAATAAACATAAGATTTGTTGTTAGATTTATGGTGTTTATATGACACATAAATTTAACCAATAGATTCATTAAAAATCATTTTTAAAATGGTAAATTAAGGGAAAAAGAAACTCAGTTTGTTTAATTTTGTCCAAAGAATTTATTTAATTATTTTTTTGTTCGAGTAATTTTTGACATATGACCTAATCACAATCATTGTTTCATGCATTAATTTGCATTTTTCTCATATGGGAATGTATACATGTGTATATTTTATATTTTTCATATTTTCTATAATACATTCTTCATACTCTATTTTCCATAAATTTTAGCCCAGGCAGTTGTTTCTAAAGCAAGATATTTTCAAACTACTTATTTTGGTGTTTTAGTAATTCTAGTGTATTAATATCGATTGCTTATACACAAGATGAAAGAGGTTATTTTCAGGGTGTCATTGTTTTAGTGGCCTTGTTTAAACTGCTCAGCAGAAAAAGCCAAGCTGAGTGTCTGTTTACTGCATTATAAATTGCCTGTGTGTTGTATATTGGCATTAGGGACAGACTGAAAAGTGGATACTATAAGGTGGAACTTCTTGAAAGTGTGAATTTCTGAGATCCTAGAACATCACATACCCCAGAGAGATCTATTTTGCCTTGGAATGTAGTTTAAGAACTCTCTTCATAATATTGTAGGAATTTCTTCTGCCAAACACTTGTATGAGGAAAAAGAAATATCCGTTTGGATTGTTTAGGAGATTCAGATGGGAAATTCAATTTTGAGATACAAATGATACAGTTAACCTTTAAAGAAGTTTTGAAGTATATAATATAAAACAAATTTTTACAAAAATTAGAGATAAAATATTAAAGCTTGTGCTGTTCTACATTATAAAATTTGACTAAAGCTTGCTGCAAAACAAGGATAAGATTATTTTCCTCTTGTTATTATATTGATACATATCTTTAATATGTCATATATTTGTGTCTCTGGCTTTTAATTTTCTTCCTTTCAGAATATATTTTGCTCAAATTTATTAAATGTTACTCGCTTTTGGAAAGAAGTTGAGTTTAGTGATTCAATTAACTATGTTGAAGCTAACCTGGAGTTATGAATAAAATATTGATCCAAAAATTGTTTTATTGTGAAAAGAAACATTTTATAAAGTATTTTACATAAGCCATACTCAGTGTATATTTCTTGATTAAAGCTTTAATGTAACTAGCATTGATTAAATACAACCTTTTAGTATTGATGGCAAGGAACATAGTTTGTACACTAAAGCATTTTATTTCTATTACCTTGCTTGTTCTTTCCTGGTTCAAACAAGATTGTCTAGAGAAACACTATTATTGCCCTAATTTTACATATTGGGAGGCTGAGCCAAAAACTACAAGTAACTGATCCAAGCTCATTCAAGTCTATTGTTGTAATTCTTTATTAGTTCTGTAACTTAGACAGGAAGCTCCTGTTTATTTACCCACAAGGAACATAAGTAATATGCATTTAGTTTAAAATGATGATGGTGAGATGCTCCCAAAGCTGAATCTACATCCTGTATATGTTTGTTAGTTGTGCTGTTTTGTCGGTTCCCAATGTTTCTGGGGTCCCTTAGCATCAACTAAAATGATTAAGAAAATAAAATATTTTACTGATAAATAATCCTTATTTCTATGTATTCATTAAGATGAAACTGTAACTTCTGCCCTAGAGGTAATGACAGCAACATTATGTTAAGGATTATTAAGGATGAAAAATGTCTGAAGGAAGGAAGAAACTGAGAAGTCTCTCTCATCTGAATCTCTCCTAGTAAAATAGTCATCTGTTGCTTTGCTGCCTTGTATCTGTTTAGCTTTCTGAAAACAGCACTCTGAATCTTTGTGTGGGAAATTACCCTTTACCCGTTAAATGCGGTGAGAGAGAGTCCATATTCTTACAGCTAAGGAATAGGCATGAGACCCGAGCTGCAACAAACAGACTTAATTTGCTGGGAATTTGAACTTTGAGCAAAGCTAAAGTGAAAAGGCTGAGGAAGGCTGAAACTTATTCATCTTTAACTGATGGTACCCTGATGAGACTTACCTTGCTTGCCATTACCTAGTCCACCGAATAATTCTCAGTTTGGTTTTTGACAACTTATAAAGCATTCTGATATGGGTTGGATTTGTGTCCCTGCCCAAATCTCATGTCAAATTCCTGGAAGAGAGGCCTGGTGGGAGGTAATTGGATCATAGGGGTGGATTTTTCCCTTGTTGATATTATGATAGTGAGTGAATTCTCATGAGATCTGATGGTTTAAAAGTGTGTGGCATTTCCATGTTCGCTCTTTCTCTCTCCTACTCCACCATGGTAAGATGTATTTGCTTTCTCTTCCCCTTTTGCCATAATCATAGGTTTCCTGAGGCCTCCCAGCCATGCTTCCTGTACAGCCTGCAGAACTGTGAGTCAATTAAACCTCTTTTCTTTATAAATTACCCGGTCTCATGTAGTACTTTGTAGCAGGGTGAGAACAAACTAATATAGAAATGGTACTGGGAGTTGGGCTCTGCAATAAAGATATTTGAAAACATGGAAGAAACTTTGGAACTGGGTAATGGGCAGAGATTAGAATAGTTTAGAGGGCTCAGAAGAAGGCAGGAAGATGTGAGAAAGTTTAGAATTTCCTAGAGACTTGTTGAATGGTTTTGACCAAAATGCTGATGGTGATAAGGACAATGAAGTCCAGGTTGAGGTTGTCTCAGATGGAGATGAGGAACTTATTGAGAACTGGAGTAAAGGTCACTCTTGCTATGCTTTAGCAAAAAGACTGGTGGTATTTTGCCCATGCCCTAGGGATCTGTGGAACTTTGAACTTGAGAGAAATGATTTAAGGTATCTGGCAGAATAAATTTCTAAGCAACTAAGCACTCAGGATGTGACCTAGCTTATTCTGAAAGTGTTCAGTCATATGTATTCACAAAGAGGTGGTCTGAAATTGGAACTTATATTTAAGAGGGAATCAGAACATAAAAGTTTGGAAAATTTGCAGCCTGACCATGCAGTAGAAAAGAAAATCCCATTTTCTGGAGGGGCATTCAAGGCTGGAGAAATTTGCGTAAATAAAGAGGAGCTGAATGTTAATATTAAAGACAATGGGCAAAATGTCTCCAGGGCATTTCAGAGACCTTCGTGGCAGCCCCTCCCATCACAGGCCTAGAGACCTAGGAGAGAAAAATGGTTTTCTGGGCAAAGCGCAGGGACCTGCTGCTCTTTGCAGCCTCAGGACATGGCACCCTGTATCTCAGCTGCTTCAGCTTTTGCCATGGCTAAAAGGGGACAAGGCACAGCTCAGGCCATTGCTTCAGAGGGTGCAAGCCCCAAGCCTTGGTGGCTTCCATGTGGTGTTGGGCCTGCATGTGTGCAAAAGGCAAGAGTTAAGGTTTGGTAACCTCCATGTAGATTTCAGAGGATGTATGGAAAGGCCTGGATGCCTCGACAGAAATCTGCTGCAGGAGCAGAGCCCTCATGGAGAACTTCTATGAGGCCAGTGGAGAAGAGAAATGTGGAACTGTGAGTCAATTAAACCTCTTTTCTTTATAAGTTACCCAGTCTCAGGTACTTCTTTATAGCAGTGTAGGAACAAACTAATACACACTCTATTTAGATTTTTGATCTTTTCAGTACATCCCCTTTGTGTTTAGATTAGCTTTTACAAATTTCAGTTGTTTGAGTAATGAAAATAATGTCTTAAAATGTTAAATTGCTAAACCCACATTTCCCTTCTTCACTGGTCTCATGGAGGTTCTCCATGAGGGCTGTGCTCCTGTAGCAGACCTGCCCCCAGAGTCCCCACTAGGGCACTGCCTGGTGGAGCTGTGAGAAAAGAGCCGCTATCCTCCAGATCCCCAAGTGGCAGATCCACCAACAGCTTAAACCATGTGCCTAGAAAAGCAGCAGGCACTCAATGCCAGCCCATGTAAAGCTGCAGGTGCTGTACCCCGCAGAGCCACAGTGTTGCAGCTGCTAAGGCCTTTGGAGCCCACCCCTTGCATGAGTGTTCTCTGGATGTGAGACATGGAGTCAAAGGAGTTTTTTTTTATTTTTTAGCTTTAAGATTTAATGACTGCCCTGATGGGGTTTGGACTTGTATGAGGCTTGTAGCCTCTTTGTTTTGGCCCATTTCTCCCATTTCAAATGGGAGCATTTACCCAATGCCTGTACTCCCATTGTATCTTGGAAGTAACTAACTTGTTTTTGATTTTACAGGCTCATAGCAGAAGGGACTAATCTTGTCTCAGATGAGACATTGAACTGTAGAGTTTTGAGTTAATGCTGAAATGAGTTAGGATTGGGGGACTGTTGGGAACAGATAATTGTGTTTTGCAATGTAAGAGAACATGAAATTTGGGAGGGGCTAGGGGCAGAATAATATGGTTTGAATTTGTGTCCCTGCACAAATCTCATATCGAATTGAAGGAGGGGCCTGGTGGGAGGTGATTGCATCATGCTGGTGGATTTCTCCCTTGCAGTTCTTGTGATAGTGAGTTGTCGTGAGATCTGATGGTTTAAAAGTGTGGCACACCCCCCTTCACTCTGTCTCTCCTTGCTCTGCCATGGTAAGACATGTTTACTTACCCTTCACATTCTGCCATGATTTTAAGTTTCCTGAGGCCTCCCAGCCTTGCTTCTGGTACAGCCTGTGGAACTGTGAGTCAATTAAACCTCTTTTCTTTATTAATGACCCAGTCTTGGGTAGTTCTTTTTAGCAGTATGGGAACAAACTAATACACATTACATTTAGATTTTTGAGCTATTCACTATCTTTTCAATACATCATCTTTCTGATTAGGTTAGCTTTTATCAATTTCAATTGTTTGAGTAATGAAAATAATGTCTTAAAATGTTAAATTGCTAAACTTTTTACTACTCCCACCCCATAAATTACTCCTCAGTTCCATTCTTTCATCACAACACCAGAGAGGGAGTAGAAGTATGAAAGATATGTGTTAAGGAAGTCTAGGTGAAAAAAGATTAAGCAGAAAATCTGCCCCTTTAGTCTCTCATAAATTTTTAAGTGAATGGATGTGAAGGAAGGGTGACAAGTTTTGCAGTAATCTCCTCTACTGTTTAAGACTGATCTTACCGAAGGAAGGAGTATATAACACAGTTAGAGGGAAAGGTCAAAGAAAGAAGGCACTTTTAATTCTCCAACTATCTGTTTTTGACTTTGGCAACTATGACAAACTAGAACTATGACAAACTAGGACAAGTACAATTGAATATAATCTGTGCTGTGGTGTGTTTATCCAGGCTGAATGCTTTCATTTAACTTCTCTGAGACTACCCTGAACATAAGTGGCTCCAGTGAGACGCATAAAATATCATAGTTCCTTTGTGTGCTGTGTAGCAAGATGTGATTCTGTGATCAACAGTACAGGGGACGCATCCAGGATAGGGTATGAATAGAAGTCACAGCCAAATCTCGGGGGATCTGAAGCACTACCAATAGATAAAATGAGATTAAGCCAATATATAGGGACTCCTGGAGCTGATCTAGTGAAGAGTAAACCATTATTCACAAATATCAAAGAGGTGAACAGTTAGTAGGAAGAATTGATGTCAATGTCACCAAGGTCAGAAGGAGCGGCTGTTCTCGCAGCAGAAACTAATCCTAGCTGCCACTTGGAAGCAGAGACCAAAAAGAAGCCAGAAGGCTGTGAATGGGACTGTATCCTTTTCTGAGATCTTAAGAGCATACAAATCTTTTCCATAGCTCTGTACATCATCTTGGGGAGGATAAGAGAGAGGGATCAGGAAAAAGAGAGATTAATTATTTAATAATTTGCAATGAAAGAGGCTGTAATACCATAAATTGGCTAATTTAACTCTTATTCTTTTTCTCCTTTTTAATCTATCAGTTGAATCATTTGTAGCTACAAAGCAAGAGAGGAAGTGACCAGTACTGACTTAGACAACACAAGTTTATTTTTATCTATATAACAAGAATTAAAGAGGTGGATAATCCCAGACATAGCGCAGAGATCAAGATGATAATTTGGGACCCATATGCCTCTTATCTTTTTTTAGTTTCCATTCTTAGTACATCAGCAAAGTCTTTCCTCCTGGTTGTAATACAGCTACAACAGCTCCACCTATCACATTCTAAACACATTCAGAAACGGGAAGAAGAAAGCAGGTGACAAACATGTTGAGAGGTGGGTAACAAGGACAAAGGGTGTGAGAAAGACAGCCTTCCTTATATACCTTTCTCTTTTTATTAAGATAAATAGTTTCACTTCAAAAACTTCAAGTAGATTTTCCTTCGTGTTATAGTGTCTACTCCAAGTTGGAAATGCAGTAGGAAAGGGAACATATGGTATTTTCATCCTTCATGGTCAGTGAAGGCTCCGCCAGCATGGAATAAGTGTACCTGCTGCATTCATGTCATCATAAAATCCTTACTGGTCTACTCTTTCCATTAAATCAGGTAATCAAGACTTGATAGTAAGGCTGTGGGGGTAATGTTTTGCTGTGGAAAAACACTGAAGTTTTACTCAGAAATCCCTGGATCAAGTCCTATCTGTGTAATGTACAAGGCATATGACATTGCATGTCATGTAAGCTTTCTAAATAGCCTCATGTTAATTTGCAAAATGAGGTAATCAACATCACATTCATCACTTGAAAGAGATAAAGCATTTAATTGTTTTTATATTGAAAATTTTATATAGGATGACTTTCATTTTTTATTTGTATTCATTCATTTATTCAGTAAATGTTTGTTTAAGAACTACGGTTTGCCAGGCACTGATATAGGTTCTGGGGATACCACAGTGACAAAATAAAGTCACTGCTGGCATGGAACTTAGTTTCCAAATGGGGGTTATGGCAGGAGATGGGCAATAAGGAGTAAACATATTATCTGATATTAAATTAAACTGTAAGCTTCATGAGAGCAGGGACTTTTGTCTGCTTTTCTCAGCGATTAGAATAGCATCTCGTACATAGTGAGCACTTAGTAAATAAACCAATGGTGATAAATGTTACGAAAAAATATAACAGTATAAGGTGATACAGAGTGACAAGTGGGTACTACTTAAGTTGCGGTGAGATTGATGTCATCCTCTTAGATTAGATGATATTTCAATGAAGATTTGATTGCATTAAGGATATCTGGGAGAAAAACATTCTGGGAGAAGGAATAGCATGCACAGATTTTCAAGGAAGGGAGAATGCTTGGCACATTCGAGGAACAATAAGAAACCCAAGGGGAGGGGAATGGTAGATGAAACCAAAGTGGTAGATAGGGGCCAGATAAGTTAGGGCTTTGTGAATGGTAGGAAGGGCTTGAATTTGACTACCGGCAATGAAGAAGATGGGATGCCACAAGAGATGTGTCATGATACGACATGTAAAAATATCATTCTGGGTGATTTCTTTAGCAAAGGCTGTAGAAAGACAAGCAATGCTAGAATTATAATTGTTATCACACTATTATTATTTTATGATTAACTTTTTTGCTTTCCTTTTTGAGAAATATTATTCTTTGAAAAATAAGTCATTCTTTCTGCTCTGGGCCTATTAATTCAAAGGAAGAAAACATAAATTTTTAACCATACCAAAAGCTTTTTCTTTCAATAACCTCAGTTAATAGGAAGTAAAGAAGTCACTTTGCCTTAAATGAATTTTATTCCCAGAACCCTTGTTAAATGAAGTATTACTGAATATTGCTTTTGAAATAAAATTATGCTGTAAACCTGGGGTGAGGGCAACACTGTATTACCAGCAGAACAAATATTTTATAACAGTGGTTGCATGAGCATATGAAAACATTTGCAGACAAAAAACTCTATTTACTAAATCACATAAAAATCTTTAAACTGCTTTTCAGAAAGGCTATTCAGAAAAGACTTTATGCAGCATAAAAGCTATCTAGTTTTTTAATTTTATGATCATCTAAAGTCAAAGATAAAAATTAATTTTGGTTACACTTTTAGTTCCCTACTATGTTAATAAGATGTCATGAACCCTTCATTCTATAACATACTACAAAAGGAAACAATATTCTAAGTATTTACTAAAGAAGAGGCAGAGACAAATGTGACTACTTCTTGACAACTGTTACATAAATTTTAATGTAAAAACTGTAGGACTAACAAAAATCACACCAAAATTAAAATGGCTTTATTTGTATATTTTATTATATAGTTACAGGATTTGTTTTGTTATTTAAAATGGTATGGGAACTAAAGTGGGAACATGCTGTATGAGTGAACAGTTTTTCTTTTAATTTGAGATTTTTAACTGATAGCTATTCTTGAAGATTATGGTAATAAAATATGTGTTTCTTCTGACTCAACCATGAACTTTTTATAACATTTGTCCCCCCTTACCTGTAAGGGACCCATTCCAAGACCCTCAGTGGATTCCTGAAACCATGTATAGTACTGAAACCAAAGCCTATATATACTATTTTTTTTTTTAAATCTGATAACCCAGGTGGCCAATAAGTGACTAACATGCAGGTGGCATATATGGCATGGATACTTTGGACAAAGGGATGACTCATATCCTGTGCAGGGGGAGCAGGTTGGCATGAGATTTCATCACACTATTGAGAACAGTGCACAATTAAAAAATTAAAAATTATTTCTGCAGTTTTTCATGTATCAATAATATTTCTGGACTGCCATTGACTGCCTGTAACTAAAACTACAGAAATGGAAATTTTAGAGAAGGAAGTACCACTGTACTTATTTTAGGAGTGTGGTGCTGATAGTAAAAGTTATGCTTTTGTAAAACGATTAAATAGAATTTGTTACAAGGCTAGGTGTATTTCACCAATACTTTCCAGGTGCTGGTTTTTAACTGGAGATGATATCAAATAAATGAACTGTTTTTATGCTTATAAGCATCTTCTGTTAAAATGCAAGTAATCCTATAACTTCTTATGAATGTGTTTAATCAGATTTCCTTATAACAATGTTTTCAGGAACACTCTGAAGATGGTGATTTGTGGTTGCAAATAGGGAAGCAGGGAAGAAATACATTGACAGCTTGCTATAGTCTGAATGTTTGTGTCTCTCCAAAATTCATATCTTGAGATCTAATCCTCAGTACATTGGTATGAAGAGGTGGGGTCTTGGGGAAGTGACTAGGTAATGAGTGATCCACCCCCATGAATAAGATAAATGCCCTTATGAAAGAGCACCTAGAGAGCTGCCTTGCTCTTCTGCCATGTGAGGTCACATAGACAGTGTCGTTTATAAGAAATGCGCCCCCACCAGACACTGAGAATCTGCTAGTGCCTTGATCTTGGAATTCCCAGCTTCTAGAACTGTGAGCATAAATTATATAGTTTATATACTATCAATTTTATTACAGCAGTCCAAATGGATTAAGACAGGGTTGGTTTTTTTGTTTTGGGTGAAAATATTTGAAAACCTGTTTGTTACATGCAGATTCAAAGGATAGAAAAAATAAGTTGTCTTTTAAATGACTATTTGTGCTTTTGAGAGCGAATAAAAAATTATCAAAAACAGATATAGAAAATGCAAAAATCGTGATGCTCTGGCTTCCTCGGAGGGTTGGATTCCATCTCATTGACCTGGAAATTGGGTTGTTAAAGCATCCATATGAAACAGGAGAGGGATCTCAGGCCATGGGGGAGGTAAGTATTTGAGGGGCTGAAAATGACATTCCTTCTTAAAGCCACAAAAAGATTAAGTTCTACACGAATAAAGAAGTACATTCCCCAGCCACCACCCCCAGAAAAAAAATTTTTCATCTTCAGAAGATTTTGAATAGAGAATACTTTCTATGAGGATTCTTACCCATAGCCTACATTTCAAATATGTGAAGATTGAGATTTTCATTATATACATTGTCTTATATCACCAGAAGAATAATTCTAAAAATTATCAGCTGTTATGTCAGTATTTGTTTTTACTAGTTCTCTCTAGAGCTTTTTTTCTGTAAGTTCTTTTATATGTTACCCTTATAGTATCCATTTATCTTAATTTTTTACCCACTTGTCGTCTCTGCTACACAGGACCCCTATGTATCATGTTTTATTAAAGATTTTCATCCACTTATTTAGACACATACTAGAAAATTATCTGCCATGAGCAAAAGTAAGCATGATTACAACAAGAGAAATACAGAAGCAATGATTATTTTTTAAGCAATTTGTATATTAAAACCATGAAGAAAACAATGTAAAAATTCAGATCTGGATGAAAGTAAAATGGAATGTCTAAAATGTATTTATAAAAAATATTATTGTTACAAACTCAGTGGGTCATTAAGCAACATATAAAATACAGCTAATAAAATGACCTGAGATTATTTACTAGGATGCAGTTTAGAGAAATACAGAGGTGAAAAGTAAGTGAGAAATTAAGAGTTGTGGAAGATAGGTTGGCAAGGTCCAAACAACATCTCAGAGGAAGGTAATAGAATGGATGAAGGCTATGTATGTTGACAAAGAGGCTGATAATTTTCTGGATTTAATAAAAAGCAAGTGTTTTTGCAGTCAGCAAACAGAGGAAATATATGGCAGAAAAAGTAAAAAATAAAACCATTTTATAAAATCTTACTGAAACGTAGAGTACAAAAATGAAAAACAGCCCTAATAAAGGACATACTACTTACAAACTAACTGGTTGAAAATACACCAACAGCAAAAATAATACAGTCCAGAAGATAAAAGAATAACAAATTCAAAATGCCAGAGCTGCGAAGATAAATTAGCTCTCAACCTAGACCCCCGCACTCATTTAAATTGTTATTTAAGATTAAGAGTAAAACAAACATGTTCTATTCAATAAAGATTTAGTGAGGCTGCTGCTCACACAGCATCCCTGAAAACTATGATTCAGAGAGAAAGAAATTGAATTCAAAAGGAAGAAATGAGATGCAAGCAGGAAACTTGAGCATATAAATTAGTAAACCCAAAACTACGATAAGAAAAAGTGAAAATAGTGACTCACATTAATATGTGAAAACAAGGTTATATAAAAGTAATTTTTTGAAAAGTCACAAGATGATAATTTTACTTCAAGTTCTATAAATTGTTTATCATACATAAAAATTTTAATGTCAAAGGTACAAATTCAAAGTTTAATTCTATTCATAAAGACAAATTAATGGAGTGTATAACATTCAAAACAGTGAAAGAGGAGAAGGAAATAAAACATACGAGCAACCAAAATTAAAAGGAAGAAATAAATTTTAAAAAATTGAAAGTATAATAAATTTCAAAAAACAAGCTAGGAATAAATGCACATGCATACTTGCTTTATTACACTTGACAGATAGTGCAATTTTTACAAATTAAAGGTTTGTGGTAACCTTGAGTTGAACAAGTCTTGGTGACATTTTTCAACAGCATGTGCTCACTACAAAAATGTAGTGGGTCACATTTTTGTAATTGTTCCAATATTTCAAACTGTTTTATTAGTATCATACCTGTTGTGGTGTTTTGTAATCAGTAATCTTTGATGTTATCATTGTATTTGTTTTGAGGCTCCATGAACAAGCGCTTATATAAGACAGCAAACTTTTTTGTTTTTTTTTTTGATATTGATAGCATTTTATTTTTTTATTTTATTTTTTTTTATTATACTTTAGGTTTTAGGGTACATGTGCACAATGTGCAGGTTTGTTACATGTGTATACATGTGCCATGTTGGTTTGCTGCACCCATTAACTCGTCGTTTAGCATTAGGTATATCTCCAAATGCTCTCCCTCCCCGCCCCCCCACCCCACAACAGTCCCCGGAGTGTGATGTTCCCCTTCCTAGGTCCATGAGTTCTCATTGTTCAGTTCCCACCTATGAGTGAGAACATGCGGTGTTTGGTTTTTTGTCCCTGTGATAGTTTACTGAGAATGATGTTTTCCAGTTTCATCCATGTCCCTACAAAGGACATGAACTCATCATTTTTTATGGCTGCATAGTATTCCATGGTGGATATGTGCCACATTTTCTTAATCCAGTCTATCGTTGTTGGACATTTGGGTTGGTTCCAAGTCTTTGCTATTGTGAATAGTGTCACAATAAACATACGTGTGCATGTGTCTTTATAGCAGCATGATTTATAGTCCTTTGGGTATCTACCCAGTAATGGGATGGCTGGGTCAAATGGTATTTCTAGTTCGAGATCCCTGAGGAATCGCCACACTGACTTCCACAATGGTTGAACTAGTTTACAGTCCCACCAACAGTGTAAAAGTGTTCCTATTTCTCCACATCCTCTCCAGCACCTGTTGTTTCCTGACTTTTTAATGATCGCCATTCTAACTGGTGTGAGATGGTGTCTCATTGTGGTTTTGATTTGCATTTCTCTGATGGCCAGTGATGATGAGCATTTCTTCATGTGTTTTTTGGCTGCATAAATGTCTTCTTTTGTGAAGTGTCTGTTCATGTCCTTGGCCCACTTTTTGATGGGGTTGTTTGTTTTTTTCTTGTAAATTTGTTTGACTTCATCGTAGATTCTGGATATTAGTCCTTTGTCAGATGAGTAGGTTGCAAAAGTTTTCTCCCATTCTGTAGGTTGCCTGTTCACTCTGATGGTATTTTCTTTTGCTGTGCAGAAGCTCTTTAGTTTAATTAGACCCCATTTGTCAGTTTTGGCTTTTGTTGCCATTGCTTTTGGTGTTTTAGACATGAAGTCCTTGCTCACGCCTGTGTCCTGAATGGTATTGCCTAGGTTTTCTTCTAGGGTTTTTATGGTTTTAGGTCTAATATATAAGTCTTTAATCCATCTTGAATTAATTTTTGTATAAGGTGTAAGGAAGGGATCCAGTTTCAGCTTTCTACATATGGCTAGCCAGTTTTCCCAGCACCATTTATTAAATAGGGAATCGTTTCCCCATTGCTTGTTTTTGTCAGGTTTGTCAAAGATCAGATAGTTGTAGATATGCGGCATTATTTGTGAGGGCTCTGTTCTCTTCCATTCATCTATGTCTCAAGACAGCAAACTTAATCCATAAATGTGTGTGTTCTGACTGCTCCTTCTATGATCTGTTCCCTGGTCTCTCTCCCTCTCCTTGGATCCCCTCGTTCGCTGAGACACAACATTACTGAAATTAGGCCAATTAATAACCTCACAATGGCCTTTAAGTGTTCAAGTAAAAGGCAGAATCGCAAGTTTCTCACTTTAAATCAAAAGCTAGAAATGATTAAACTTAGTGAGGAAGGCATGTTGAAAGCTGAGAAAGGCTGAAAGCTAGGCCTCTTTTACCAAACAACCATGTTGTGAATGCAAAGGAAAAGGTCTTGAAGGAAATTAAAAGTGCTACTCCAGTGAAGACATGAATGATAAGAAAGCTCAACAGCCTTATTGTTGATATGGAGAAAGTTTAGTGGTCTGGATAGATCATACCACCCACAACATTCCCTTAAAACAAATCCTAATCCAGAGGAAGGCCTGTAACTCTTCAGTTCTTGAAGGCTGAGAGAGGTGAGGGAACTGCAGAAGGAAAGTTTGAAGCTAGCAGAGTTTGGTTCATGAGATTTAAGGAAAGAAGCCATCTCCATATCACAAAACATGCAAGGTGAAACAGCAAGTTCTAGTGGAGAACCTTCAGCAAGTTATACCGAGACCTCTCCAAGATCATTGATGAAGATGGCTACACTAAATAACAAACAGATTACCAAGGTAGACAAAACAGCCTTGGAAGAAGATGCCATCTAGAATTTTCATGACTAGAGAGGAGAAACCAGTCCTCTTCAAGTCTTTTGAATCCTTGCTTCAAAACTTCAAAGGACAGGCTATCTCTCTTGTTAGGAGCTATTTGAACTAGTGATTTTAAGTTGAAGCCAATGCTCATTAACCATTCTGAAAATTCTAAGGTCCTTAAGAATTATAGTACATCTACTCTGTCTATGTTCTGTAAGTGAAACAACAAAGCCTGAAGGACAGCACATCTCTTTACAGTATACTGAGTAGTTTAATCTCACTGATGAGACCTACTGCAGAGAAAACAGATTATTTTCAAAATAATGTGGTTCATTGACAATGTACCTTACCATGCAAGAGCTTGGATGAAGATATCCAAGAAGATAAATGTTTTTATACCTGCTAATGCAACATCCATTCTGCAGCCCATGGATCAAGAAGTAATTTTGACTTCCGAGGCTTATTATTTTAGAAATACATTTCATAAGGCTGTAGCTGCCATAGATAGTAATCCCTCTGACGAATATGGGCAAAGTCATATTCAACTGAAAATTTTCTAGAAAAGATTCACCTTTCTGTATGCCATTAAGAACATTTTTGATTCAAGGGGAAAAGTCAAAATATCAATATTAACAGGAGTTTGAAAGAAGTTGATTCCAACTCTCATGAGCAACTTTGAGGGGTTCAGAACTTCTCACTATAGATTCGGTAGAAATAGCAAGAGAACAAGAATTAGAAGTAAAACCTGAAGATGTGATTGAATTGCTGCAATCTCATGATGTAACTTGAATGGAGGAGGATTTGCCATCTCATGATATAACTTGAATGGATGAGGATTTGCCTCTTTTGGATGAGAAAAGAAAGTGGTTTCTTGAGATGGAATCTATTCCAGATTTGCATGCTGTGAACATTGTTGAAATAACAACAAAAGCTTTATCAACTAAATTCCATCAATTTGATAAAGCAGCAGCAAGGTTTGAGAAGATGGACTCCAATTTTGAAAGAAGTTTTACTATGGGGAAAATGCTCTCAAACAGCTTGGCATGCTACAGAAAAATCTTTTGTGAAAGGAATAATCAATTAATGTGTCAAACTTCATCATTGTCTTATTTTAAACAATTGCAAAACCTGCTTAACCTTCAGCAACCACTAGCCTCTTAAGTCAACAGCCATCAATATCAAGGCGAGACCCTTCACCAGCAAAAAGATTATGACTTGGTGAAGGCTTAGATAATTGTGAGCACTTTTATTTAGCAATAAAGTATTTTTCGATCAAGGTATATACATGGTGATATGGATTAGCTATGTCCCCACCCAAATCTCATCTTGAATTGTAGCTACCACAATTCCCATGTTTTGTGGGAGGGACCTGGTGGGAGGTAATTGAATCATGGGGGAAAGTCTTTCCCGTGCTGTTCTCATGATAGTGAATAAGTCTCATGAGATCTGATGGTTTTACAAGGGGGAGATTCTCTGCACAAATTCTCTCTTGTCTGCTGCAATGTAAGATGTGCTTTTTGCCTTCTGCCATGATTGTGAGGCCTCCCCAGCTATGTGGAACTGTGAGTCAATTTTTCTTTAAAAACTGCGCAGTCTCAGGTATGTCTTTATCAGCAGCATGAAAACACACTAATACATGTAGTTTTAAAAACATATTATTGCACAAAATAGACTACACCATAGTGTAAACATAACTTTTTTATGTACTGGGAAACCAGAAAAGTTGTGTGACTCATTTTATTATGATATTTGCTTTATTGCAGTAGGCTAGAACTACACTTAAAATTTCCTATGTTGCTTATATACGGGAAATTATTAGAAACCATAATTGGATTACACTTGTATGTGATAGATATCTCAGATTTGATTTTTCAAAGTAGTTGGCAGTTAAGGGGCTTAAAAATGATATATTAGGCAAACCAGAACATGATGAATACTTATATAGGTAAATTAATATGAATATCAATCTAGATATAAGGGCAAAATAAAACAAAAACTAAGCTTACATTACTACGAAGAATGTGTAGTGGATTGTATTTTCCAAAAATGGCTGCAGGAATGTCTGTCTTCTTAAATGTTCTTTTAGAACTTTGCTAAGGCCCTAGGCAATGACAATGAGGGTTATTTTCCTGCTCACTGAATCTCAGCAGAGCTTTGTGCCTACCTTGATGAATGGAATGTAGTAGAATGGAAGCTGCGTCACTGGTCAGGAAAGGTGACTTGGCTTTTACTTGGTGCTCTTTTTCTTGATACGGTTTCCCTTGGAATCCAGTCACCATGCTGTGAGGAAATCAAAGCCAAAGGGAAGATTCACATGAAGAGCAATCAAGTCATTTAGCCCTCAGCCTGATGACCACCCTACTGACTGCTGCCCATGTGAGTGAGCCATCATAGAAGCAAATCCATCAGTTTTCAACTGAGCCTCGGTTGAGGATGCCTGGGATAGAAGCAAGTCTCTCCCATATAGATCTTTCAAAACTGCATGTTGGCAAGCCAAATAATTATTGTTGTTTTATGCTGCTAAGTTTTAGGGATGATCTGGTTTCTATTTAGCACTATATAATAAGAGCAGAGAGTGACTTCATAACAATAAAATAGAAAATTCAGTAGGAATATGCAACAAATTGAATATTTGATAATATATCTTCAAAATATATGGAAAAAAATTGGAGAATCAAAAGAAAACATTTGTAAAAAATTTTAATAATGTGTATATATGTATATGTGTTTATATATTTGTTGTAGATCATTTAAACAGATATATTAGAAAAAGTGTAGAATATTTGACAAATATATTTAACAAATTGTACATAGTACACATATACAGTATCCTGTTTCCATATATTAAAAATACATGTTCAAGCATTTAAGAATCATAAATATACTGTAATTGAGGAATCTCAATGGATACTAAAAATATAATGAAATACCATTAATTCCATTCATAATAAGCAAAGTTTACAATGTAATAAAATATTAAATCAATAACGTAAATGCAGCCTAAATGCATTTATATCATAAATTTAGAAAAAGTAGGCTGCAAAATAATGATATGTTAAAGAAATAATTAAGACAGAAAGTAGCAATATATTTAATGCTAAAAAATAAAGGAAACATTATATATTAAATAGTATGTGATGTAATAAAGCAATATTTAATGCTAAAGCTTATAGCTTTCAGTATATATTAAGAGGAATAAAAATCGCAATTCAATAATCTAAGCATCCCCATATAAATACTTCCTAAATGAACAAAGAACATAAACAAGCAGAAGAAAGGGAATAATTAATATGAGTATATTACGTGAAATAAAAAGAAAGAAATATTTTATTAGTTTCTGCAGCTGTTTAAAAATCTTTGTTAAGGAATAAATTTTTTCAAATAAAATCAAGGAAAACATAATATTCGAAATAAAAGGTAACTACTAAAGGGATTAAAATATGAAAATGTTTACGAAAATATAATTAGAAAAATTCGACTAGATAATTTTAGGGAAAAAATATGATTTTTTAAAGAGTAATAAACACAGTAGACCTACAGCCAGTAAAGTATTTAAAATCTGTACTAAAGTTACTTCAGGCACGACTGTTTTTTCTCTTACTCCATGAAAATAATCTAATCTATACAGTGTCTCCTTGTTTGATATGCCTAGAATAGACTTAATAGAGAAATTAAGTAAGAAAAAGTGGAGAAAAGAATAATGAATCTCAATCCCACTTGTGAATATAAATACAAAAGCCATCTAAAAACACTTATCTAAATAAGGAAAATAGTTTTGATTTAATGCAGGGTTGCTACAAAAGTCCTATAGTTTTACTGTTATTTGTGAAATTCCACAAACTAAACAAGTAGCTGAGAAGTGGTAATAAAAAGAGAACTAAAATCACCCTCTAGGTATGAGGATGAGCTTGCTGTGAAATAACAAAACAAACAAACAAACAACCAGCTAGAGCAAAAAAGACATATAAGAAGGGAACATAAACAAGAATGACAGCAAATTTATCGTCACAATCTATTCAAGGCATAAGATATTAGGGTAACATATTCAAAGTGAGCAAAGGTTTAATATTCAGAATACAGTGAAGACCTCACAAAGTATTAAAAAACAACCAACACAAAATTAGCAAATAATATAAAATGATTTACAGAGAAATAAATCCAAAAGGCAGATAACTGTGAGAATATTTAACTTTAGTACTAATAAGAGAAAAAATTAAACAACAGTATATCAAGCTGAGTCACACCTATTAAAGCAATATCACCAAGTGTTTGTGAGGATATGAGGGAACAGGTAATTTTATGAGTGGTTGGAGCGTAAATTGAGGCAACAACTTGAGGGAGCAATTGACAGAATACCTAATAATGTTTTGTAAATGTGCGTACACAAAGCCCAGAAAGTGTACTCCTAGATATACATTCTAGAAAACCCTTCATATATAAAGCTATATTTATCTTAGAGAAACCTTGACACTTAGGCGTGGGCAAGGACTTCATGTCTAAAACAACAAAAGCAATGGCAACAAAAGCCAAAATTGACAAATGGGATCTAATTAAACTAAAGAGCTTCTGCACAGCAAAAGAAACTACCATCACAGTGAACAGGCAACCTACAGAATGGGAGAAAATTTTTGCAACCTACTCATCTGACAAAGGGCTAATATCCAGAATCTACAATGAACTCAAACAAATTTACAAGAAAAAAACAAACAACCCCATCAAAAAGTGGGCAAAGGACATGCACAGACACTTTTCAAAAGAAGACATTTATGCAGCCAAAAAACACATGAAAAAATGCTCATCATCACTGGCCATCAGAGAAATGCAAATCAAAACCACAGTGAGATACCATCTCACACCAGTTAGAATGGCCATCATTAAAAAATCAGGAAACAACAGGTGCTGGAGAGGATGTGGAGAAACAGGAACACTTTTACACTGTTGGTGGGACTGTAAACTAGTTCAATCATTGTGGAAATCAGTGTGGCGATTCCTCGGGGATCGAGAACTAGAAATACCATTTGACCCAGCCATCCCATTACTGGGTATATACCCAAAGGACTATAAATCATGCTGCTATAAAGACACATGCACACGTATGTTTATTGCGGCAGTATTCACAATAGCAAAGACTTGGAACCAACCCAAATGTCCAACAACGATAGACTGGATTAAGAAAATGTGGCACATATACACCATGGAATACTATGCAGCCATAAAAAATGATGAGTTCATGTCCTTTGTAGGGACATGGATGAAACTGGAAACCATCATTCTCAGTAAACTATTACAAGGACAAAAAACCAAACACTACATGTTCTCACTCATAGGTGGGAATTGAACAATGAGAACTCATGGACACAGGAAGGGGAACATCACACTCCGGGGACTGTTGTGGGGTTGGGGGAGGGGGGAGGGACAGCATTAGGAGATATACCTAATGGTAAATGACGAGTTAATGGGTGCCGGAAATCAACATGGCACATGGATACATATGTAACAAACCTGCAGATTGTGCACATGTACCCTAAAACCTAAAGTATAATTAAAAAAAAAAAAGAAAGAAAAAGAATGTACACTAAATAGTATTGGAAGTTCTGGCCAGGGCAATCAGGCAAGAGAAAGAAATAAAGGGTATTCAAACAGGAAAAGAGGAAGTAAAATTGTCTCTGTTTGCAGTTGACATGATTGTATATTCAGAAAGCCTCATTGTCTCAGCCCCAAATCTCCTTAAGCTGATAAGCAACTTCAGCAAAGTCTCAAGATAAAGAAGTCAATCTGCAAAAATCACAAGCATTATATACACCAATAACAGACAGAGAGCCAAATCATGAGTGAACTCCCATTCACAATTACTACAAAGAGAATAAGATACCTAAGAATACAACTTACAAGGAATGTGAAGGACCTCTTCAAGGAGAACTACAAACCACTGCTCAAGGAAATAAGAGAGGACACAAACACATGGAAAAATATTCCATGCTTATGGATAGGAATAATCAATATCGTGAAAATGGCCATGCTGCCCAAAGTAATTGATAGATTCAATGCTATCTCCACCAACCTACCATTGACTTTCTTCACAGAATTAGAAAAAAGCTAATTTAAATTTCATATGGAAGCAAAAAAGAGCCCATATAGCTGAGACAATCTTAAGCAAAAAGAACAAAGCTGGAGGCATCACGCTACCTGACTTCAAACTATACTACAAGGCTACAGTGACGAAAACAGCATGGCACTGATACCAAAACAGATATATAGACCAATGGAACAGAACAGAGGCCTCAGAAATAACACCACACATCTACAACCAACTGTTCTTTGACAAACCTGACAAAAACAAGCAATAGAGAAAGGATCCCCTATTCTATAAATGGTGTTGGGAAAACTGGCTAGCCGTATGCAGAAAATTGAAACTGGACCCCTTCCTTACACCTTATACAAAAATTAACTCAAGATGGATTAAGGACTTAAACATATGATCTAAAACCATAAAATCCTAGAAGAAAACCTAGGCAATACCATTCAGGACATAGGCATGGGCAAAGACTTCATGACTAAAACACCAAAAGCAATGGCAACAAAAGCCAAAATAGACAAATGGGATCTAAATAAACTGAAGAGCTTCTGCACAGCAAAAGTAACTATCATCAGAGTTAACAGGTAACCTACAGAGTGGGAGAAAATTTTTGCAATCTATCCATCTCACAAAGGGCTAATGTCCAGAATCTTCAAGTAACTTATACAAATTTACAAGAAGAAAACAAATGGTCCCACCAAAAAGTGGACAAAGGATATGAACAGACACTTCTCAAAAGAAGACATTGATACAGTCAACAAACATATGAAAAAAAGCTCATCATCACTGGTCATTAGAGAAATGCAAATCAAAACCACAATGAGATACCATCTCACACCAGTTAGAATGGTGATCATTTAAAAAGTCAGGAAACAACAGATACTGGAGAAGATTTGGAGAAATAGGAATGCTTTTACACTGTTGGTGGGAGTGTAAATTAGTTCAACTATTGTGGAAGACAGTGTGGTGGTTCCTCAAGGATCTAGAACCAGAAATACCATTTGACCCAGCCATCCCATTACTGGGTATATACCCAAAGGGTTATAAATCATGCTGCTATAAAGACACATGCACATGTATGTTTATTGCAGCACTGTTCACAATAGCAAAGACTTGGAACCAACCCAAATGCCCATCAATGATAGACTGGATAAAGAAAATGTGGCACATATACACCATGGAATACTATGCAGCCATAAAAAAGGATGAGTTCATGTCCTTTGCAGGGACTTGGATGAAGCTGGAAACCATCATTCTCATCAAACTAACACAGGAACAGAAAACCAATCACTGCATGTTCTCACTCATAAGTGGGAGTTGAACAAGGAGAACACATGGACACAGGGAGGGGAACATTACACACCAGAGCTTGTCCAGGGTGGGAGGCATGGGGAGAGATAGCATTAGGAGGAATACTTAATGTAGATGACGGGTTAATGGATGCAGCAAACCACCATGGCACGTGTATACCTATGTAACAAACCTGCGTGTTCTGCACATGTATCCCAGAACTTAAAGTATAAAAAAATGTACACTGAAATAGTCTTTCATAGCGATGTCAAGAAAATTTAAAATGAGGGGAAGAACCTATATTTCAGTATGATAAATGTATTTAGAACAAAGGAAAACAAATGCTCCGTTTTCTTTATGTATGGGGACATTATGTGTTGTAGCAGTTACGATGGGTAAGATGTATCTTTAAGTATCATTGTGGGAAAAAAATCTCAAAAACACTTTATTGATTGATTGATTGATTGATTTTTTTTTTTTGAGAAGAAGCCGCACTCTTGTCACCAAGCTCTGTCACTGCACCAAGAAGTGCTATGGTGTGATCTTGGCTCACTGCAACCTCTACCTCCCCGGTTCAAGCTATTCTCTTGCCTCAGCCTCCTGAGTAGCTGGGACTACAGGCACGTGCCAGCATGCCCAGCTTATTTTTGTATTTTTAGTAGAGACAGGGTTTCACCATGTTGGCCAAGTTGGTCTAGATCTCTTGAGCCCGTGATCCACCTGCCTCAGCATCCCAAAGTGCTGGGATTACAGGATGAGCCACCACGCCCGGCAAAAAAAAAAAAAAAAAAAAAAAAAAAAAAATTAAATGAATAAACAAAATTGTCAGTTGCTGCAGTATTACATAATTTATGTAATGTTTAGCAACATGCACATCAGTACAATATATTTATTCTTCCAAATCCATTATAAGTACAGAAACGTGAGAGAGTAATGACTTATATTTCGGAGTCATGTGTAGGTTTTTGTGTAGCACAGCAAAGTGTCCTCAGTCAGTTAATAGTGTGACCAAGCATCAAATCATAGATAGAGCCTACCTTGAAATCAAATCTAATTAACAAAGAGCTGTTAATTTTTCCACCAGCTGATCAACCAGAGTTGTTAATAAATACAGCAGAATTTTATTCTGTTATATTGGTAGAAGAAACTAAAATTATGTGATACAATATGTCACTGAAATACGTGTAATTTTTACGTTTATGGAAACATTCATAAATTATAATAAGATTAATATCTAGAGACAAACTAACATTAGAGAAGACAATTTGAATTATGTATGAACATACAGAGAGTACAATTTTCTTACAAGTAAATTAATTATATTAATGCTGTAGATATTAATCAATTTTTTTAATTTTCTGGGATCAAGTGTTCATAGCTTAAAATATGACCAAAACAACTAACATTCCTTTAATAAATATTAATAGTGCCCATTTTACATAGCACTATTTTTGGACAAAATGATTTTGTACAGTTCTGAAATAAAGATCTGGAAATTTGGGGGATAACTGACATCCTCAAATCCAATGTCCAGATGTCTGCACTTTTGCTATGCATGAGTGAAAGTTTATTCATTTCTTAGATGGCATTTAAGAGTTGTAAAATACAGAACCTTTATACTGGGTGCTATGTCTTTACTGCTTTCCTTAGCTAGATGTGTGGCTAATTCCCTCACTATCTTCTAGTCTTTGCTTTTCAAGAAGGCTTACTCAAAGTACTTTATTATATTTTCACTGACAACTCTTTCCTACCACATTCTCATCTCCCTTATCTTTCTCTGTTTGTTTTTTCCGCCACAGCACGTAGGATTTTCTAATATGATTTATAATTTACTTATTATATATTTTTTGCTTACTATTTATTATACTGTACCATAAAATAAGTTTCAAAATGGCTTTGACTATTTCATTCACTGCTGGGTGTACCTAGTACTAACCAATAAACATTTGCCACATTAATGAATGATAAACTACATTATAAATGTTGTAATAAATTACAAGGAGGAATTTATCATTTTAAAGAGTCCTTATCACTTTTTAATTTTCCATTAGAGAGATAATTTAATAAGTATTTGCTTAGCATGGTCTGAGCTAGAAAGATTGCATGATTTTTCTTGGAAAGTTATTTATGATATTTTTCTGTCTCTAAAGGATCACTTCCATGTCACCTCTCAGTTACATAAATTTAAGATCTTCAAGCAGCCACTGAACTGGGAGAGAGATATGACAGAACATTTTCTGTTAATAAAAATGTTACCACTCTAGGTCAAAAAAGAAACCTGGAGAGAAATTTAAATTTTTTTATAAATTGAAGAAAAGAAAAAAATTCTTATCAAGGTTTGTGGAATGCAGTAAAATCAGTGTCAAGAGAAAAAAATATGGTATTCATGCATGTAATAGAAAAGGAGAAAGATCCATAATTAATCATCTAAGCTACTACTTTAGGAAAATAGAAAATAAGAGTAAATTAAATCCAAAGTAAACACAAGAAAGGAAATGATAAAAATTAGAGTAGACATAAATAAAATTAAAAACCTAAAGTCAGTAGGAAAAAATCAGTAAAACCACAAACTGCTTCTTTGAAAAGATCAGTAAAATTGAGATACCTCTAGCCAGGCTAACTATGAATAAAAGAGATAGGACAGACATTAATATCAGAAATAAAATAGGAAACATTATTTGAGATCCCATAGACATTAAAAGGATAATCAGGGAACACTATTAACATCTCTATCTGCACAAATTCAATAATTAGGTCAATGAGACAAATGCTTTGAAAGACGCAAAATCTGCCAAAATTCACAGAAGAAGAAATAAACTATTTGAAGGTCCATGTCTTTTTAAAAATTGAATCTATAACTAATACTTTTCCAAAACAGAATGCATCAGGCCTAGGTGGGTTCACTGGTGAATTCTACCAAATATCTATTGAAGAAATTATACCAATTTCTATAATCTCCTTTAGAAGATAGAAACAGAGAAAACACTTCCAAACTCATTTTATGAGGCCAAAATTACTCTAATATCAAAACCAGACAAAGGCATTATAAGAAAAACACAGATCAATATGTCCTATGAACATAGATGCAAAAATCTTAAACAAAATATTAGCAACTCAAATTCAACAATATGTGAAAAGAATTATACAGCTCTACTGTGTGGTATTTATACCAGGTATGCAACGCCGGGTCAACATTCAGAAATCAACTAATGTAAGCCCTACCATCAGCAGGCTAAGGAAGAAAAACCACAGGCTCATATAAATAAATGAAGAAAAAGCATTTGACAAAATAACAACATCTATGATAACAACTCATTAACTTAGAATAAAGGTGACCATCCTCAACTTGATAAAAATTATCTGCAAAAAAACCTACAGCTAACATGGTATTGAATGTGAGAAACTCAGCGTTTTTCACCTAAGATGGCAAGGATATCTCCACTCACCACTGATTTTTCACGTCTTACTAAGATTCCTAGCCAGCTAATGCAATAAGATGAGAAGAAGAGGTATACATATCTGAAAGGAAGAAATTAAGCTGTCTTTGTTCTCAGATGACATGGTCATCTATGTAGAAAATCTAGAAGGATGGACAAAGAAACTCCTAGAACTAATGAGCAACTATAGCACTATAGCACTGTTGCAGGACACAAGGTTCATGTACATAATTCAGTGGCTTTTCTATATACAAGCAATGCACAAGTGGAATTTTAAATTTAAAACACAATGCTGTTTAAATTAGCACCACAAAAATGAAACACTTAGGTATAAATTTAACAAAATATGTACAAGATCTATATGACAAAAACTACAAGCTCTGATGAAATAAATCAAAGAAGAACTGAATAAATGGATATTCCTTATTCATAGACAGGAAGACTCAATGTTGACAAGTTGTTATCAGTTTGATCTATAGATTGAATGCAATCTTAATCAAAATCCTCGTGAGTTATTTGTGAATTAGGAAAACTAATTCTAAAATTTATATGTGAAGGCAAAAGACACAGAATATCTAACACAACATTGAAGAAGAAAACCAAGGGAAGAGGACTGATGCTATCCACCTTGAAGACTCACTATAAAGCAACACTAATCAGTGGGCTATTGGAGAAGGAATAGACCAAAAAATTAATGAAACAGAATAGAAACACCAGAAATAGATCCACATGAATATAGTTAACCAATCTTTGACAAAAGAGCAAAGGCAATACAATAAAGACAAGGTAGACTTTTCAACAACTGGTGCTGGAACATCTGGACATCCATATGCAAGGAAAATAAATCTCAACGCAGACCTTAGACCCTTCACAAAAATTAACCCAAACTGGATCACAAATCTAAATATAATATGCAAAGCCATAAAATTCTTGGAAGGAAAATCTAGAAGGACTTGTGTTTGTATTTGGTGATGACTTTTCAAAACATACCAAAGTACAATACATATAAAAAAATTAAAACTGGACTTCATTAAAATTACAAAATTCTGCTCTGTGAAAGACTCTGTCAAGAGAATGTAAAGACAAGCCACAGAGTAGGAGAAAATATTCACAGAGATATTTGATAAAAGATTGTTATTCAAAATATACAAATAATTATTAAAATTCAACCTGATTATGAAATGAGCCAAAGACTTTAACAGACATTTCACCAAGAAGATATACAGATGACAAATAAGCATCTTAAAAGATGTTCCACATCTCATGTTTTCAAAGAAATGCAAATTAAAATAAAACAACAATGAGATGTGACTGTTGGGACGCAATAAAAATATATACTTTTTCTCTGCTTCAGGCTTCTAAAACTCTCATAATTTCCTGAGTGACAGCATAAGAGAGGCATCATTTCTTATTTATAATAAGCCACTTTTAGTCATACCTGAGTTTATTCTAGTAAGTCTGCTCTTGGAGCATAGGAGCTGGTTGTGGGAAGAACCAACCACAAGACAAGAGGGTTGAAACTTTCAGCCCCATCCACCACTGAAGAGGGGTAAGCAGTGGGACATTGAGTTAAACTGACAATGGCCAAGAATTTAATCAGTCATGACTATATAATGAAATATCCATTAAAATCCCAAATAAATGGGTTAAAATAGTTTCCGCATTGGTGACTGCATGGAAGTACTGGGACAGTGCCACGGCTGGACACAGCATAAGAGCTCCATGCCCCTTCATCATACCTTGTCCTATGGACCTCTTCATCTGACTGTACATATGTACCCTTTATGATATTGTTTATGATAAACAGTTAATGCAAGTAAATTGTTTCCTTGGATTTTATGAGCTGTTATAGAAAATTATCAAATTTGCGGAGAAAGTTTTAGGGAACCCAACAGTAGCCAAGTCAGACAGAAATGTGAGTAACCCAGGAGCAACTACTTGCAGTTGGAATCTGAAGTTGGAGGTGGTTCTGTGGGACTGAGCCCTTATCCTATAGTTAGTGCTAGAATTGAATTAAACTGTAGGATACTGAGTTGGTGTTCACAGATAATTTGTAAATTTCAATGTGTGGAAAGTCTATATATTTGATGTCAGAAGTGTTGTAAGTACAGAACACCACTACAACAAATGTTGGCTAGGATGTGAAGCAACAGGAACTCTCATTCACTGCTGATGAGAATGCAAAATGGTACAGCTACTTTGAAAGACAGTTTATGGTTCTTACAAGACTAAACATTCTCATGCCATACTATCCAACTATCATTTTCCTTGGTATTTACCTAAAGGAGTGGACAACTTATGTCTGCCCAGAAACCTGTAGAGGAATGTTTATAGAAGCTTTATTCATAGTTGCCCAAACTTGGAAGCAACCAAGATGCCCTTCCACAGGTTAGTGGATAAATAAACTTTGGTACATCCAGGAAATTAAATATTATTCAGTGCAAAAAGAAATGAGCTATCAAACTATGCAGAGAAATTGGAGAAACTTAACTACATTTTACTAAGTGAAGGAAGCCAATGTGAAAAGGCTGCATACTGTGTGATTGCAATTATATGACATTTGGGAAAAGGCAAAACTGTGGAGACAGTAAAAATCAGTTCTTTTCAGAGTTGGGCTGGGAGGGAGGGATGATGCATGGAATACAGAGAATTTCAGGTCAGTGAAACTACTAATATACTAAGGTGTAGTATTAATGTATAGTATCATATACTAATGTGGTAGACATGCATCAATATATAATACATTTGTCCAAACCCATAGAATATACAAAACCAAGAGTAAACCCTAATATTAACTGTGGACTCTGGGTGATAATGATGTATTAATGTGGGTTCATCATTTGTAACAAATGTACCACTCTAACTGGGGATGCTGATAATTGATGAGGCTATGCATGAGCCAGGGGGCAGGTGGTATACAGGGATTCTCTGTACCTTCTGCTCAATTTTGCTGTGAACCTAATACTTATCTTTTAAAAAGTCTATTTTAAAAAAGTTACTGCTCTTGCACATCCTGCACATGTACCCTGGAATTTAAAATTAAAAATAATGAACATAATAATAAAAAGAAGTTACTGCTCTTCATACTACCTCATCTTCCAAAAAGAATTAAAAATATCTGCCTAGGAGCTGTGAACCCAAAAGTATCTGAGATATCTCAATCAATTTAGAAAGTTTATTTTGCCAATGTTATGGACACAAACAGTGTTACCTGTGACACAAACTCAGGAGGTCCTGATGACATGTGCCCAAGGTTCTTTGGGGACAGCTTGGTTTTATACATTTTGTGGAGACATGAAACATCAATCAATATATGTAAGATGTACATTGGTTTGGTCGGGAAAGGTGGGACAACTTGAAGTGGGGAGGGGGCTTCCAAGTCATAGGTAGATAAGAGACAAAAGGTTGCATTCTTTTAAGTTTCTGATTAGCCTTTCACTGAATACACAACTTACATGTGAGAGGAGTAAAGGAATAGTCACTTATGCTTTAGTCTGGCTTAGTGAAATAATAGGGCTGAGGAAGCAATCAGATATGCATTTGTCTCAGGTAAACAGAGGAATGACTTGGAATTCTGTCTGTCCTTTGCCTATAAGGAATTTCCTTGTGGGCAAATTGTGAGGGAGGTATGTAGCACATATATATATATATGTATATATATATAAATCTTTGTAACTATCTTTTTTTTTTTTTTTTTTTTTTTGAGATGGAGTCTCGCTTTGTCACCCAGGCTAGAGTGCAGTGGCGCGATTTTGGCTCACTGCAACCTCCGCCTCCTGGGTTCATGTGATTCTCCTGCCTCAGCCTCCTGAGTAGCTGGGACTACAGGCACATGCCACCATGCCTGGCTAATTTTTCTATTTTTAGTAGAGATGGGTTTTCACCATATTGGCCAGGATATCTCAATCTCCTGACCTGATCCACCTGCCGTGGCCTCCCAAAGTGCTGGGACTACAGGCGTGAGCCACCGCACCTGGCAGCTGTCTTATTTAAAAATAAAATGGGAGGCAGGTTTGCCTGACGCAGTTCCTAGCTTGAATTTTCCCTTTGGCTTTGTGATTTTGGGGTCCTTTATTTTCTTTTCACAGAGCTTACTGGGAGAAACGAGTTGGAGTTAAAGAACTTCCTTAATGTGGTTTGACATTATTAGAAACTCTCTGATGGGTGGGCTGATCAGGAGTAAAGTCCTGGAGCTTTGAAATGAAAATTTGTCTTGGATATAATTGGAACCAAGTAGGACCAAACTTTACACTCAAGCAGTTGTATGTGAGTAGGTTAAGTGGATGAAAACAAGGAAAGTAGGGTTGAGTCTTGTATTGCTTGTGACTGAATTTCTGACCTCCTTTTGGCCTCGTTCCAGTCAAATAGTGAGTGATATTAAAAATTCAAAGTAAACTAAAGACCTTTTAACTTAGGGGAACATTTAGATAGCCATTCTTGGTTAAATTTAAGACAGAAATTTTACAACCTGCATATAGCCTCAGGCCAACAATTCCAAAAACTTAGTAGTGGGGAGGGATGCACTGAATTGTTTGGAATAATTTTTCACAGCAAAACTCCTGTGAGAAAAGAAATAGCAACTAAAAATGCTTTGTTCTCCAGTTCTGTCTTTGCCCTGAATTTGTAAAGAGGATTAGATGCTTTGGATTTTTATAAGAATAAAAATGGGATGAGGAGTTCACCGAGAAAGCAACTGGATGTTCTGTTCATATGAGCAGGGGAAGGCCCACAATTTCATGTAAGTATTAAAAAGAGAGGTGACTTAATTATTCCCAAGGCTAGTGAGTGGAAGCCTACCAGTAATACTGGAATAGTATACATTTGTGTGTGTGCTTCTGTTACGAGAAACAGGTCGTAATCCAGACCGCAGGAGAGGGTTCTCGGTTCTTGCCCAAGAAAGAATTCGGGGTGAGTTCATAAAGTGAAAGCAAGTTTATTAAGAAAGTAAAGGAAGAAAAGAATGGCAGAGCAGCCCTAAGACTGTTGGTTGCCCATTTTTATGATTATTTATTGATTATAGGCTAAACAAGACTTGGATTATTCATGAGTTTTCCAGGAACAGAATGGGCTATTTCCAGAACTGAGGGTTCCTCTCCTTTTCAGACCATATAGGGTAACTTCCTGATGTTGCCATGGCATTTGTAAACTGTCATAGCGCTGTTGAAAGTGTCTTTTAACATGCCAATGCAGTATCATTAGTGTCTTAAAAGCAGTGAGGGTGATCAGAGGTCCCTCTCACCATCTTGGTTTTGGTGGATTTTGGTCAGCTTCTTTACTGCAACCTGCTTTATCAGCAAGATCTTGATGACCTGTATCTTTTGCCGACCTCCTATTTCATCCTGTGACTTAGAATGTCTAACCTCCTGGGAATGCAGCCCAGTAGGTCTCTAATTTATTTTACCCAGCCTCTATACAAGATGGAGCTGCTCTGGTTTAAATGCCTGTGATACTTCCTCTTTATTTAAAGACATAAATGTAAATAATTATTACATTTCTCAATACAAAGTGGAAAAATGGAAGTTATTTCAGAGATTTGTTTGTATAACACATTAGCAGACTACTTGGAAACATATATCAGCATTTAGCCTTTGATGGCTAAAATTTTACCCCATCTTTGATTTTATTTTGGAGATTTTTACTTGGAAATATGGTTTAGAAGCCATGAAAACTGTGGATTTTTCTGTTACTGTCTCTGAACTTTAGTTACTGTCCCAGAACTGCCAAGAGATTGTATAACCTTATGTTTATGAAAGTGTTCAAAACCACTGTTTCATTTTGAGCAGAGTATTTTCCATAACACTTTGTGTAAGAAAGATGATGGCTAGGGTACTGAAATGAAAACAAGGGCCGGGCATGGTGGCTCACGCCTGTAATTCCAGCACTTTGGGAGGCTGAGGCGGGCGAATTACTTGAGGTCAGGAGTTTGAGACCAGCCTGGCCAACATGGTGCAACCCTGTCTCTACTAAAAATACAAAAATTAGCCGGCCATGGTGGCACATGCCTATAATCCCAGCTACTGGGGAGGCCGAGGCAGGAGAATCACTTGAATCTGTGAGGTGGAGGTTGCAGTGAGCCGAAATCATGCCATTACACTCCAGCCTGGGCAAAGAAGCAAGATTCCTTCTCAAAAAAAAAAAACAGAAAAACAAAATAAAATAACAACAAAAAAAAAAACAAGAAAGTTCAAAACTAAAATGTTATTTTTTTAATCTTCTCTATCTTTTTCTCTCTTTCTCTCTTTCTTTTTTTTTTTTTTTTCACCTGAATGACAATCTTGGGTGGTGGAGTCAGGAGGTTTGTCGGTGGAATGTCATCCATAGGGTGATGGGTTGTCAATATCTTAACTCATATTTTCTTAAATATTTTTATTCATTTTATTTTCGTCTACTCTTATCAGAATTTTCTAATTGTAGATATTTGAGGAACAAGTATCAAATGTATATGAAAAATGGAAAGTCAAAAAAATACTAGACACACTTTGAACCAGTTATCCACCCACCTTATATTACTTACAGTGCAGAACACTCAATTATAAATGCAACTCTTCAATTCCACAGCACAGAAAATGAGACTATGTATATCATTACTAGCCCCAGTAGAGATAATAAGGGCATATGCACAGCTACAACTATGTATTGAGATAATGAGATTATAAATACTATACTCCTACTGCTTCCAGGTATAATGAGAAGCTACAGTTTTATGGTCATATTTCTGCAATCATCCTTGAAACCAGGAGACAGTGAATTTAGAGATAACCTAATGAGGAAAAGAAACAGATAACCATTTATCATCGCCTTTCCGAAATCAGCTCATGAAGTAAGGCACAAATGGAAACAAAGTAACTGAATATATTCATTTGTTAATTAATATCTGCTGTTCTTAGAGAATCATGAACAATGAACAATTTATTAAAGAGGCAATAATCTGAAATACTCTATTATAGGGTTAATGATCATAAAAACAGGTCTCATAAAAGTAAGGGACAATCAAGAGCTTTCTGGAAGTGCTCATTTAATATATTTCTATTCTCTTAAACAAAAAATAGTCTCTGACACATTATCAGTAAATCATGTTTTAGGCAATACTATTGGTTTTCTGTAGCCAGAGGATACTTACATTCCTTAGGTATGTCTACTTTCCTGGAAATATTTACTTGTGTTCACAGAAGTTATGTACAAAGAAAGAGCTCCAGGCTCAGTTTGAGGATATGGTAGAGGATTAATTGCCATGAAATACAAATTGGAAAAATTTTTAAATGTACTTCTGCTCAGATTCGATACTTGAAATTCAATTACCCAAAGTAAAATATCCTTGCGTGTGAGAGAAGGTGATTCTCATTTTAGGAAGATAGGAATACAATTTTCAACCCTAACTACATGTACTAAATTGCACATTTCTAACCTCTGATTATTTTGAGTTGTTGCTAGAATTTTTAAAGTAAAATCCATATTCTGAATGTTCCACAAAATTATTTCTGCCTATTTTTTAATTTCATAATCCACCTCTCACCACCCTCTGTTTAAGATCCAGGTGTACTGTTTCTTTACTATTTGTCCAACATGCCTATCTCTTTTTTGTACCTTTGCAATGGTTCATAAGCTCACAGCCTGAGAATACTCATTTACCTTCTTTAGGTAGCCAAGCAAGAGAGCTTTATTATTCTTAATCATCTTATTTATAACAGGGAGACCACCCTCTCTCCCTATCAAGCTAATCCAGGTTACTATCTCATGACATATTGTCCACTTCATTCTCAGAAATTATAAACATCTGAAAATACGTTTTTTTCTCATTTAATATTTATCTCACTCACAGGAGCATAAGCGACAGGAGGAAAGAAAACTTTTAAAAATTATGTATGGCTTTAAAATAGGAATAAAAGACATCCCTGAGACATTATATGTATAGATAGATACCTATATCCTAGGAATGGATAGAGAGATTAGTTACGAGCACTGATCTCTGACCTTTTATTCTCTTGCCCAAATTCCTAAGAGGTATGGGGACTCATTCCTTATAAACCATAAAATCTCATTATGTGTTTTTTTTAATTAACCTGTACAAGGTGGCTTACTTTTGTTGATGAAAAGAGTCAAACTCTGTAAAATATGTGAAGAGATTTATTCTGAGCCAAACGTAAGTGACCAGTGGATTGTGACATAGTCCCAGGAGATCCTGAGAATATGTGCTAAAGGTGATTGAGCTGTGGCTTAGATTTATACATTTGAGGGAGATATAAGACGTCAATCAATAAATGTACATTGGTTCAATTCAGAAATGTAGGGAAACTGGGGCATGGGGTGGAGATGGTACTTCCAGGTCATAGGAAGATTCAAAGATTTTCTGAAGACCTAGAATCAATAGAAGGGAGTGTTTGGGTTAAGCTAAGGGGTTATTAATACCAAGGTTCTTATTATGCAGATGAAGCCCCCAAGATGCATGCTTCAGAGAGAGTAGATTATAAAATTTTTTATCAGACTTAGTCTTAAGGTCTCTGTTTTGATGTTAATGCTTGTCAGCTGTGCCTGATTTCCAACAGGGAGAATAAAATAAGGCACTCATTATAAGAGAGTCTAACTCCCATTTCCCATCATGGCCTGAACTAATCTTTTAGATTAACTTTGGAATGCCCTTTGTCTAAGGGGAAGGTCCAGCAGTTGGTTGCGGGGGCTTAGAATTTTATTTTTGGTTTACACTTTGCAACCTGTGCGTGGTAAAGCATCACATGACAAATAGCAGAATTAAAGGGAAATCAAAATATTTTAACTCAAAATATATTTTGAGATGGCTGCTACAGGGCCAGCAGACTGAAATAGCCATGCAAAGCCATCTTTTGGGGGGAAAATTTACATCTGTAGATAATCTCCACTAATGCATCCATGACTTCCCTTTCTAGACCTTTCCTGCATCCAGACGAGATTAACTGAGAGTAAGACACGTTTAAAGTTCTGAAAAGAGATACCTTTTATCTATTTTCTCTGAGGGCTGCTACCTGTGAGTCTTCATATGCATAACAAGGCTACCTTTGCTAGCCAAGGCTCTTTATTTCTCCCTCCCATAACCTGTCTGGCTATGAAAACCTATTTTTGCCCGTACTCTAAGCCAGCATTCTTTCTATAACGTCAAGATAGTAAGCTTCTGAACTTCGTTGGGAGGTGGAGTCTTCATTTAGAAGACTCTCATGTATATACTTTACACAAATTTGTATGCCTTTTGTCTTATTAATCAATCTGCCTCGTATCA
Organism: Hylobates moloch; assembly: GCF_009828535.3. NCBI lineage: Eukaryota > Metazoa > Chordata > Mammalia > Primates > Hylobatidae > Hylobates > Hylobates moloch. The sequence continues at coordinate 77,190,338 of NW_026652291.1, forward strand.
GTGATTTTTCAGTGAACCTCCAGAGGCTAAGGGCCTTGGCCCCCAAAGCCCCCTTATCTTAACTCAAGCATTTCTTTCTATTGACTTTAAGTCTTTAAATAATAGTTTCACTCTCAACCGTCAACTAAAGAATCCCTAAAACCCACCTATGGCTTGTAAGCTCCCTTTTTCAAGATTCCCTGCCTTTTCAGGCCAAACCAATGTATATCGTCCATGCATTAATTTATGATTTTATCTGCAATTCCTGTCTCCCTAAAATGTATAAAACCAAACTGTTACCCAACTGCCTCTGGCACACTTTCTCAGGACCTTTTGAGATTATATATCCCTGGGCTGTAGTCACTCATACTGGTTCAGAATAAACCTTTTAAAATATATTTTGGCAAAATTTGTGGTTTTTCATCTTTAGATAGAAAAAATGACTATGTATAGGTGACCATAAAGACTTTAAAACAGAAAGATTAAGCATATGATTACCTTGTGTTGGGTATATATTTCTGAATATATACACACACATGCTCACTTATATATGTCTTAGCATTTGGTGTGTTCATTGCTATTAGGGTATCATTGCTTCTAGACTCATCAGAAAGAACTAGGAAATATATGTATATATTCTAATTCATGAATACACAAACACCAATATTTATTTCTATGTTTATCTTTATATATAATTTAACAAAAACCTAAGTTTTTATTGATACCTCTAATTTCAGTCTAACTCTACTGGATTCATCTTAGCCTTCCACATTTCCTTATTTGTAACGTTCTTCTCTGACAGTGAGGAACCTGGCTTTCTTTTTCCATAATATATTCACTTATTTGGCCAATCCCACTATATGTACAAACTTTGCTCTCATAATTTTGTGCTCCCATAACAAGGATTATGGATTAGCTTTCACATCGCTAAATCATAACCATTGAAAACATAGTAGCTTTAATTAGAGAAACATTCGTAATTCCAAAACCAAGTTATGAAAGAAGAGATTTGGTTTCCTTCAAACTCAGAATTTAGTGTTTAAAAGGCCTGGAGGAAGCCCATTGCTTATACCTTTCCCATAGCTTGCTGCAAACTTCATGTTTAGGTTTCTTGATTCCTTGATAAATGTTTCTAATCTAAATCATCACTTCATCTCTCTATGTAGCTTTGTGGGATATCACCTTGTTTTGTAATTTCATTGTACTTGGACATTTCTATAGCACTCAATTTCTTAACTTTGGTATCTGGTTCATTTCAAAGCAACTGTTACTAAGAATTATCCCTGCTCCTTATTTAACATTTAAGCAATCAGTTCCAAACCAAATGAAATAAGTATCAGAAGCCTTTTTAATATTTAGCTCTTTAGTCTCCTTACTTCCACCATTCTTAGACTCATTCAAATAAATTTTTAGTTAAAATTCCTCTTTCCCTTGATGGCACAACTATCCCATTCCACCATCATTACTCAGGCTGAGACTTTAGAGACATTGTTGATTCTGCCTTTTACTTTGCTTTTAAATCCAATTAATGGCTTCACATTTTAAATTTTAAGTTTTCCTTCTCACCTATGACCTCTTTCACATTTTTATGCCCAGGAGAGGCTTTTGTAGTAATAAAAACCAGCAGCACATCCTGCATGGGAAATTTCAGGTAGTTGCCCCTATGACCCTGATGTATTCTGCATACTGCTAAAAATAAACCTTACTAAAATATCTGATGATATGTCTTCTAGGGCCAATTTGGTTACATTAGAAAGCCCTAAGTATAATGCATTAATCAAATATTCAAGTCTTATTATGCTGTGGTTTCAGCCAGTATTTCTGGAGGTGATCCTTGCTCTTCTCTTTGACATGCAACACCCTCGAGTAGAAATAGGAAACTCTAAATTCCCTGAACCTTCCTTCTTGTTAATTTTCTTTATATTACTCTTTTTTATTTCAGAGGAAAAGTTATGGCCCTAAAATTATATATTACAAATTTAAAAAATTCTGAGTTTTAGTAATATTAAAAAACCAGAAAAAAGCAAATTAATCTCAAAGAAAGTCAAAGAAATTATAAAGACATAAAAAGAAACCAGTGAAGTAGGAAACTAATATATAATAGAAAAAGTCAACAAAGCTAAAAGTTGATCTATTAAAATGTTCCATAAAACTGACAGCACTCTGATAAAACTGATAAAACTAATAAAATATATAATTTATATATCTAATAATTTATATATCACATATACAATTTCAGTAGACAAAAAGGCAATGACTCGATAGATCCTATAGATATTAAAAGATAAATGGGTAATAAGCTATATTACAGATAATAAAATATATATACTCTTATTAATATCTGTATACACTCAGAGTAACACAAATTGACATAAAAATTTTGAGTAGGATCATAGTTACTGAGGATGTTGAAACTCCCAAAAATTATCTCCTCAAAACAAGTAAAGCTCATATGATTTTACTAGTGAATTTTGTTAAATAGTTTTAGGCAAAGCAAAAAACTATTTTAACACCAATTGTTCTTAAGAATAGAAAATGCAAAATGTATTGAGAATAACTAAATAATAACTAAATAGTATCCTCTATTTACAAATTCAATACTTTAACATTCAAATTTTCAATAGGTTTTAGAATTGCAAATTGGTAAGTTGAATTTAGAACATATGGGGAAATAAAACGAACCCCCAAAAAGCCAAAGTTTTCATATTAGTTTTCAACTGCTGCACAAGTTACCACAGACTTGGTGTCTTAAAACAACATGTATTTATTATTTCACAGTTTCTGTAGATTAGAAGTCCAGTTTAGCTGAGATCCCTGCTTAGAGGATCATGCGTCTGAAATCAGAGTGCCAGCCAGGCTGCATGCTTATCTGCAGGACTGCCTAGAGAATAATCCATTTCCAAACTCAATCAGGCTTTTAACAGAGCTCAGTTCATTGTAGGTCCCTGTTTTCTCGCTGGCTCTTAGCTAGGGTGGCTCCTACATCCTAGAGGCTGCTGTCCTGTCCTAGCCATGCGGCTATTTCACAACATGGCTTCTTACTTCTTAAGGCCAGCAAGTAAATCTTTCTCCAGTTTGCTATAGGATAGCCTTACACAACTTAATTTAATCAAAGGAGAAACAATCCCATCATTGACTCTATAGAACATAAACTGATAAAAAGAGTAATTACCTCATCATATTCCGAGGTCCTGCTTCCACTCAATGAGAGGGACTATGGAGAATGTATATAACTGGGATTGGGAAACCAACGATCTCAGCATTCTCTCTGCTACAGTATTTCTTGAGAATAAGAATTAGGCTTCAGGGACCTACACTGCCAATAATGAAAGGTTATTATAGAGCTAATTAACAAAATATATTAGTTGTTGAAGAATTGATAATTATAGTAATAGAAGAAAATTGAAGCATAGGAAAAAGACACAGACATCAAGAACTGCTATTTGGTTTAAAGATGACAATGTAGCTCAGTAAAGAAAAGGTGGCATTTTCAATATAGAATCCTGTTTCAACTGGATAATCACCTTGGAAAAATAATAAAAACATAAATAAATCTTTACCTCCTACCTTACATGATATACAAAAGTTAATTCCAATTGACTACATGTCTAAGTGTGAAAATTTAAACAATCATGTTTATGGAAGACAACATAATGCAAATATGTTTAGAACCTTGGGTTGAGCAAAGATATTTTGTAGAGAAACAAACAGCATTATTCATCAAGAAATTGATAAATTTGTCTACCTTGATCTTATAATTTATATTTGTCTAAAATACCATTGGAAAGTAAAAATATAATTCACAAATTAGGAGAAGATACACTTATCCACAGTATATCAAGGACTTTTAGAAATCAATAAGAAAACAGTTATCTCTATTTAAAAAATTGGGTAGTAGACTTTTGGGGTAAAACAAAGAATATCTAAGTAGCTAATAAATGAAAATCTGTTTAAACGAATTATTAGTAACATGCTTGACCTAATTATTAGTACTCCATGATGTTATACCAGCATTCATCCAGCAAAATGGCTAAAATTGAAAACAAAACAATTGAACAAAAAACCCCTGACAATTCCAAGTCTGGGGCAGTATATAGAGTAATTGGAAATCTCATACATTGTCATCAGCAATGTAATTTGGTAAAATCACTTTGGAGAAGAGCACAATTGTGTCTAAAAAAGTCAGACATATTCATAGCCTATGAATTTCCAGGAAATGGTAAGTCATACAACTTCCTGGAAATTTCTTTTATATATGTATCAAAAGATACCCAGAGAAAGATTTATGGCAGCCTATTTGCATTAGTCCCAATTTGGAAGCAACCCAATTGTATATCAACAGTAGAATGGATAAGTAAATTATGGTATATTTTGACACATAATGGAATGTTAAAGGGCAATAAGAATGCATGAACTGCTTTATTTAGGAAGTTTGAATCTTGCAGATATTGAGCTGGACAAACTGCAAGAAAGTGCATCACTCTATGATTCAATTTATATCAATTATAGAAAAGGCATATGTAAGTGATAGAATTGAGGATAGAGGTTACTCTTGACAACGAAGGAAAAGAAACTAGAGGGCCATATGAAGGCCTCTTTGTGCTGAGAGTTCTGGGTCGTATTTCTATGAGTATGTGCAGTTTGTGAACATTTACTGAACCGTACTTTTGTGATTTTTTGTACTTCTCTCTATATATGATATATTTCAATTTGCATTATGTTTAAAAAAGTAATCTTTAACTTTGTAGAGTAGGGTTTAAATAATTTGACTTAACTTATGATTGTCATTAAATCTGTGCATGCTTTGAGAAAGTCTGTTTAAGGGTAATATTTAAAATAATTTATCTGTTAATAAATTTAATTTGTATCTTAAATGCTGAAATCAAGCTTTACACTGGCAGAGATAGAAAGAAAGTAGAGACTAGCAATAGAATAGAGAGTACATGATGTGACTACAGATTATTCAGTTTAAATTGTGATACTGAGAGGCTTCTTGTCAGCCTGAACTTTGATGCGGACAGTAATTTCAAGCAATTTACTCTAAGTTTTTTCCAAAGTGCAGTGTACTTGCGGTCTCACGGGTATTATAACACATTAATTTTATTCATTTTCCCCACAAGATGAAGGCAATATATGTTTGAAAAATCTACTATGTTAATTTGTGTAGTGCTTTATAACTTTCACCTTGAATACATGCAAATTTAATTTAAATTAAAATGTACACTTAAATTTGGATTTCAGATTTTTGTAATTTTGATTTAGTTTGTCCATCCAGCAAACACATTTCTAATCAAGGAAGATATTACTTGGTGGTGATTTTGCATTGAATGCTCATAAGACAACTCTAATCTGGGTTATTACTTTTTACAAGCATTAGTTTCTCTTTTATAGTCGTCTGACAGCTATAAGATTAGGAAAAAGTATTTAATCTTAAGAATACATCCTTAGTTCATTGATGCTTATTTCTGATACTTGTAAGCCAAATGACAAGTAAGCCTTGTACTTCAATGGCCTCATTTTAAGAAATTTTTCTCTGCTTCTAAGAATATTAGTTATTGAATGCATAGAATTCATGAGTCATCCATCCATAATAATCCAGAGTAGTCTGAAAAAACAGGGAGTTGTCAACTAAATTATAAAGAAAAGATGACTCTACTAATTTTTTCTATACTAGGTTAAAGTCATGACACTAAGATTTTCTACAATCAGACTAGTAAATTATGATCAGTATTTTAAAAAATTAAATAGATGAATAAAATTATGAGATTCATCACATGTATTAAGATTAAAGATTTTTGTGTGAAAAAATGTTTCCTTACACACAGACATAAACGCACATATTTATTACTTGGCTGTTCTTTAAAATATAAATCGTACTGAGTGTTATCATCTAAAATGTTTTAAAAGCACTGCATTACTGGCATAAAAGATAGCATATGGAAAATACAGAGACAAGACAAAACACTATATTCAAGTGACTATAATTAGTTTGGTGTGTCTAGATTGTAGAATACATTGTGGTAGGGAAATAAATGGAGAGAAGATGTAGAGAGAAGCACCCATGATATGTTTTAAATGCTCTGTAAGGAATTTGTGCTTTAAAAATTTGCTTTATCAGTAGGTCATGATGCTTCTCTGAAAATACAGATTGCTCTTTTCTTCAATCACACATGAAGGTTGTATTTTTAACAGTGTGGTGAAGTTAAGAGGCAGTGATGTTCTTAATTTTTTATGTCTCATTCTAGGAATTCAGAGATTTCAACACAAGATGATGTGAGTAATTTTTTTTAGCTTGTATACCTAGTGGAAAGGGACATTATATGCCAGGGATAGCTGACACCTGTCAAATAAAATGAGACAGATGTGAGTAGGTGAGGGGAGGAATACAATCCTTAAGCTCCAAAGTAGTTTACCTGAAGAGGAAGAGACTCACCTAGAGGAAGAAGGAGAGTGCTTCAAGTTGGTTTCGGAGCACATGAGACCTGCTGGTGAGAACGAATGATTTGAGATACTCCCTGTATGCCACATCCATTTGTTTTTAATCCAATCTCTGGAATAATGTGGATCAAAAATTATAGAATGAGGACTATAGAAAGTGAGAAAAATCATCCAAGTATATGTAAGTGGCTGTAAGAAACTAGTAGGCCCCTACTTTAACTCTATTAAATACCTTTAGTTCAATAATATTATAATTTTAGAACCAAAACATAGGATTTTGACAAATATTTTTATTTTTGCACTGAGAAGATATGCAAAGTTAAGGATAACTGGAAGACTTGCCTTATAAGGCAGCAGCAGAAATAACATCTAAGGCCAGGAGAAGAGAGGAAGTGATCCTGGGTGTACCTGACCGTAGGCATAATAAATAACAGAGAAAGGGACAAGAGAAGTGCATGGAAATGGGACCAGTATTCATTCATTTATTTATCAGTCATTTGTGGCACAAAGGATAATCATGTGGTATGTTTACCTCAACATTATTAGTTAAACCTTAATCTACAAGGAGCTTCAAAGTCATCGTGTTTTTTAATTACTCCTGCTCAGCATCAATCTAAATATTATTAATAAAGAACATTGTTATTGAGTATCTAATCAAATCCTTGTCACTGCAGTATATGATCCAATCCCTCATGGAAAATTTCTGTTTTGAAAACTATTCCATTTGTTCATTTAGAGACGTTGCATTAAGCTTAAGCCTAAACCTAAGCCATTCTATTATATTTATTTGAATTGTTTCACTTTTGCATTTCAATGTGTCCATTTAACTTTTATTGTGTTAATGGAGATTACTTACCTGAATACGTGAAACTTTTGCATCGTGATGTCTAAGAGCAGCCGTCTCTTATGCACAATTACCAGCTAAGCCTTGAGCAAACCAGCTGGCATACTCTGTAGACAGAAGGAGATATCAACACCTCAATTTGGCTATATTTCTGTTTGATATGGGCTGGAAATATTGTAAAAAATCTATATATATCCATATATACGTATATAAATATATAAAAATAAATTTAAATATATCTTAGCTCAATGAGTATAATATTGTAAGTATTAAATCAAAAGTCAAGATCTTGACAAAAATGTTCATGTCTCCATGGAGCAGACATGCAAAATCAAGGATAACTGGAAGAGTTGCCTTGTGAAGCAGCAACAGAAATAAGATCTAAGGCCAGGAAAGGAGAAGAAGTGACTATCTATTTATCTAACTTACACATTCTTGTCAAAGTCATATTTACAGTCACTTCGTAGATTGACACACACACAAACCAGGACCTTTACTAAATGACAGGTGTGTATACTTTTTTTGTCAAAACAATTTTCCTTGGCTTGTATTGCAAATTTTTAATTCGTTTATGATACTCATCAGATTTACATGGATTCACCCTATCATCCTCCTTAGTCGAGACCCCATTTTTTTCTATATTTTAGTCTACCGTTTGAACATCTTTTCTTCTCACCATAAATACACATTAATACAAATTAACTGCTTAATCTGCTCATCCTTCATTTCTACCTTTATTTAGAGCTATATATATCTGTAAGCATTAATGTTGTGTTGTATGTGATTTTAAATATATGTGTACAATACATATTTACTATGCACATTCTACTGCAACTTGCTTTTTCACTCAGCAATTTTTATTTACAATCTAGTAGAAAGAGAATGAAGAAAACAGCAGGAGGTATTTGAGTGTTACCTTAATGTTCAAGCTTCTCTGAGATTAGAAATTACCTCCCCCTACAAAAAAGTCAAGATATTTATGCATCAGTACCCCTTAGCAATGTGACTTTGTTGGTCATCACATCAAAAAGTGAGATTTACCTCTCAATCCCTTAAATCATACTTTGACCATGTAACTTGCTTTGACTAATGGGACCTTAGGAAATGTGACGTAAGAAGGGGCATGAAAAGTGCTAGTGCACTAGGCATTGGCTTCTCTTGCTCCTTTTAGAACTCAGACACTAAGGGAAGAAGCCTGACTTCGTTGGGTACTGGACATATGACCTATTTGCCTCGGTCACTCTAGCCAAACATCATACATGTGAATGAAGCCTTCTAGACTGATCATCCTCAGCCAGTTAGCCAGCTGAGACCAGCAGAAGAATCCACAGCTACACCCATCCCACATTGCCAATATATAGTACCAAGGGACAAATTATTGTGATTTTAAGCTATTAAAGTACTGCATAAGTGTATATTGCATATTGTAGCAAAAGGTAGACAGTACACGTCTGCTACTTATCTCTACCATTTGTATTTCTGTCTGTGATATTGAGCTTTATTTTTAGCACATGGTAGAAATTTTCATTGTTTTATGTTTCTTTTTCTTTCTTTTCTTTTCTTTTAAATTTTCATTGTTTTATGTTTCTTTTTCTTTCTTTTCTTTTCTTTTTTTTTTTTTTTTTTTTTTTTCCGGAAACAACATGTTCCTGTACTGCCCAAGCTGTTCTCAAACTCCCGGATTCAAGCACTCCTCCTGCCTTGGTCTTCCAAAGTGCTGGGATTACTAGCATGAATCATCTCACTTGGTCTTATTTTGCAGTTTAATAACTGTTTTTAGATAACGGTCCATGGATTCATGGAAAAAGAGTGCCTATTTAAAAAACTTAAATGTCTCATTCTGGTTTCAAATGAGTAAGCATGGACTGAAATTATGTCTTTCTTGCCAGAAGCTCCCCCCTCAAGAAAAAAAGCCAGCAAATCACACTATCAAAATGTCTGGTCCATATCTTAATATAAGGTGAATATATGACCATTTATCTGGCTCTGGACTACTAAGTAAAGATTTAAGACCTTGTAGACATTTTCCAAGAATGTAGGAAAAGATAATATAAAGTATAAACAGATAAAAATGAGGCCAGGCACGGTGGCTCAAGCCTGTAATCCTAGCACTTTGGGAGGCCGAGGTGGGCGGATCACGAGGTCAGGAGTTCGAGACCATCCTGGCCAACATCGTGAATCCTTGTCTCTACTAAAAAAAAAATACAAAAAAATTAGCAGGAAATGGTGGCAGGTGCCTGTAGTCCCAGCTACTCGGGAGGCTGAGGCAGGAGAATGGCGTGAACCCGGGAGGCAGAGCTTGCAGTGAGCCAAGATGGTGCTACTGCGCTCCAGCCTGGGGGACAGAGCCAGACTCTGTCTCAAAAAAAAAAAAAAAAAAAAAAAAAAAAAAAGATAAAAATGAATAGAGGAAGAAATGGAGGGAAGAAAGAGGAGAGTGAAGAATGGGAGACAGAGATGAAAAAGAGAAAATCAAGAGAAACAAATTATTGAGCATCTAGATAAGGCTTCTTGGTTATATAAACTGTCTGGGTTTGCTAGGGATGCTGTAACACAATACCACAGACTGGGTAATTTATAAACAGTGAAAATGTATTTCTCATAGTGGTAGAAGCTTGGTAATTTAAGATTAAAGAACCAACAGATTTGGTGTTTGGTGAGGGCTGCTCTCTCCTTCCAAAGTGGTGCCTCCCTTCTGTGTCCTCACATAATGGAAAGGCAAAAGGGAGGAATGCTGTATCCCCACATGGCAGAAGAGATGAAAGAATTAGGCAGCTCTCTGAAGCCTCTTTTATAAGAGCATTAATCCCATTCATAAAAGCAGAGCCCTCATCCTCTAATAACCTCTCAAAATCTCCACCTCTTAATACCATCACCTTGGGGTTTAAGTTCTCACGTAATGAATTTTGGAGGGACACATACATTCAAGCCATAGCATAAGTCAGTGCATTCTCTTATTTTGCTTATGAGAGTGTGAAATGGATTTCTCTGCAGGACTCTAGAAACAGAGTCAAGCAGAAAATTGGTACTTAGATGTAGGTGTTTAAAAGGACAGACTGGCTGAGTACAGTGGCTCACGCTTGTAATTCCAATGCTTTGGGAGGCCAGGATGGGAGGATTGCTTGAGGCCAGGAGTTGGAGGCAACAGTGAGCTTTGATAGTGTCACTGGAGTATAGCTTGAGTGACAGAGCAAGCCTCTATCTCTAAAATAGTAAAAAATAATATGAATAATAATAAATAAAAGAAAAAAGTGACACAATGGAGATAAGATTAATGAATTACTCCACTCCCTAACTATATCTATCTATATCATTTAACATTGCTGTATTTGGCTTTCATTACATTTGTTTAATTATAAATTTGAAAACTAAATTAATTTTAGTTATGATTATTGTTGTTTATTAATGAACACTATTGAAAAATATTTTTCTCTGAGTATAGTTTTGGGGAAAATCCTATAAGCTTTGTCAGGTTTTTTTCATATTATATCCCTGAAAACTGCAATTTACAATTGGATTTATACTTTTAATTTAAAACTGAGTTAATGTATTGTCATAGTTTTTTATTTAATAAAAAAATTAAATATTATATGTTTTTCTTTGAGAATGTTATGTTGGAAAAATTCTATGAAACTTGATGGTTTGTTCTCATTATTTTTTATTTTAAAAATTTCTGTAAAGTGTAGATTTACTCATTGATCCCATTAGATGGATTATTTTTCCCTAAACAATCTTTTGTTATAGTTTTGTGATTAATTTTGTTGCTTGCATTACTTTAGATTTTTAAAATTAGTCAATTTTATGTAAGTATTCCACTTATGCAAGAAAGCTGTTTCTTAGAGACAGAGTTTGATATATTTTTACTTAATACAAAATATATTTTTTTGCTCATATGACATAAATTCTTAGTATTTTTTTACACTTAATCTGTTGATATGGTTTGGCTGTGTTTCCACCTAATTCTCATCTTGAATTGTGGCTCCCACAATTCCCACATATAGTAGGAGGGACTCTGTGGGAGGTAGTTGAATGATGGGGGCAAATCTTTCTCATGCTGTTCCTATGATAGTGAATGGGTCTCACGTTATCTGATGGTTTTATAAAGAAGAGTTCCCCTGCACACACTGTCTTCCCTGCTGCCATGTAGTATGTGACTTGCTCCTCCTTGCCTTCTGCCATGATTGTGAGGCTGCCCCGGCCGTGTGGAACTGTGAGTCCATTAAACTTCTTTTTCTTTATAAATTACTAAGTCTCGGCTATGTCTTTATCAGCAGTGTGATAATGGACTAATACAGTAAATTGGTACTGGTAGAATGGGATACTACTGTAAAGATACCTGAAAATGTGGAAGCGACTTTGGAACTGGGTAACAGGCAGAGGTTGGAACAGTTTTGGAGGGCCCAGAAGGAGACAGGAAAATGTGGGAAAGGTTGAAACTTCCTAGAGACTTGTTGAATGGCTTTGACCAAAATGCTGATAATGATATGGACAATGAAATCCAGACTGAGGTGGTCTCAGATGGAAATGAGGAACTTGTTGGGAACTGGAGTAAAGGTGATTTTTGCTATGTTTTGGCAAAGACACTGGTGGCATTATGCACCTGCCCTAGAGATCTGTGGAACTTTGAACTCAAAGGGGATGATTTAAGTTATATGGTGGAATAAATTTCTAAGCAGCAAAGCATTCAAGAGATGACTTGTGTGCTGTTAACAGCATTCAATTTTAAAAGGGAAACAGAGCATAAAAGTTCAGAAAATATGTAACCTGACCATGCAATTGAAAAGAAAAACCCATTTTCTGAAGAGAAATTCAAGCTGGCTGCAGAAATTTGCATAAGTAACAAGAAGCCAAATGTTAATCACCAAGACAATGGGGAAAATGACTTCAGGGCATGTCACAGATCTTTGTGGCAGACCCTCTCATCACAGGCCTGGAAGCCTAGGAGGAAAAAGTGGTTTCGTGGGGCAGGCCCAGGACCCCCCTGCTACTTGCAGCCTAGGGACTTGATGCCGTGCATCCCAGCCTGGCAGCTCTAGTCATTGCTAAAATAGGCCAGGGTATAGGTTGTGCCTTGGCTTCAGGGGGTGCAAGTCGCAAGCCTTGGCAGCTTTCATGTGGTGTTGAGCCCGCAGGTGAACAGAAGTCAAGAACTAAGGTTTGGGAACCTCCGCCTAGATTTCACAAGATGAATGGAAATGCACGGATGTCCAAGTAGAAGTTTGTTGCAGGGGTGGGGTCCTCATGGAGAACCTCTGGTTGAAGCCTCCACACAGAATCCACACTGGGTCATTGCCTAGTGGAGCTGTGAGAAGAAGGTCACCATCCTTCAGACCTCAGAATGGTAGATCCACTGACAGCTTGCACCATGTGCCTGGAAAAGCTGCAGACACTCAATGCCAGCCTGTGAAAGCAGCCAGGAGGGAGGCTGTACCCTTCAAGGCCACATGGGTGGAGCTGCCCAAGACCATGGGAACCCACCTCTTGCATCAGTATGACCTGGATATGAGACATGGAGTCAAAGGCAATCATTCTGGAGCTTTAAGATTTGACTGCCCCGCTGGATTTCAAACTTGCGTGGAGCTGGTAGTCTCTTCATTTTGGCCAATTTCTCCCATTTGGAATGGCTTTATTCACCCAATGCCTGTACCCCCATTGTATCTAGGAAGTACTAACTTGCTTTTGATTTTATAGGCTCAGTGGCTTGCCTTGTCTCAGATGAGACTTTGGACTTCGACTTTTGAGTTAATGCTGAAATGTATTAAGATTTTTGGGAACTGTTGGGAAGGCATGATTGGCTTTGAAATGTGAGGATATGAGATTTGGGAGGGGCCAGGGCAGAATTATATGGTTGGGCTGTGTCCCCACCCAAATCTCATCTTGAATTGTAGCTCCCACAATTCCCACATGCTATCTGAGGGACCTGGTGGGAGGTGGTTGAATTATGGGGACAGGTCTTTCCCTTGCTGTTCTTGTGATAGTGAATGAGTGTCATGAGATCTGATGGTTTTATAAAGAGGAGTTCCTCTGTACAAGTTCTCTCTTCACTGCCACCACGTGGGATGTGACTTGCTCCTTTTTGCCTTCTACCATGATTGTGAGGCCTCCCCAGCCACGTGGAACTGTGAGTCCATTAAGCCTATTTTTCTTTATAAATTACCCAGTCTCGGGTATGTCTTTACCAGCAGTGTGAAAACAGACTAATACATTGGTTAAGTACTAAAAATGTATGTTATTATCATCAATATGACTATACAACTATACGTTTCTGGTTTTCTTGTTTGCTCTTTATATATGTCTATAGGAGAGTACATATGCATTGATGGATTGATAGATCAATTGAGTCATTATTTTGAAAGCCTAATGGTTTCCAGGAGTTATAACTTTACTGTAAACTAATTGCTTCATAGAATTTTTCAATTGAATTCAGGTATTCACATTGCAATTCTTGTTTTTCTGTTGTTAAGTGTCTCATGGAATTTGTTAGTTTTTCTCTAACTTTTAACATTGCAGACAAAATTTATTTGTTTTAAAACTTTGTGTGTTCATGTGCACACATGTATTTGCAGGTTAGCATGTGATTTTATAAATCATATAGCATATGTGTGTGTATTTTTAAGAAAACATGTAGAGGTCACTTTTATTACTGCATCTAACAATTCATTTTTAAAGATTAGTATCAGCCTGGTACATTTATTTTTCACAACCATGTCATTAGTCTTTTATTACATTTCTAACAAGAATCGCTAGTGCAGCCTGCTTATTACTAGGTACTTGAGAAAGTTAGAGGTTTTTACTAAATACGAGAAGAAAGCACTTTGAGTTATGGTAAAATGACACAGAAGAAACACTATAAGGATAAATAGACTTAAAGTAAAAAAGGGTCATTAATTCATCCATGTGTTTATTTATTCATCCAATCTTGGTCAAAGGCAAAGACTCTAGTCAGCTCTTCACAGAGCTTACTTTTTAGAGCAGATGCTGTGAACATTTATAAAGTTCAACGAAAAGGGTTAAATATAAATGAATAACACAAAAATGTCCTTTCTATGTAGGCATGCTACTGTCCTTAAACTAGTGGTAAACTGAGATTTATATAAATATTCAAAATGGCACATTAGTAGCTTGTTGAAATTTTATTTTCTAGGAAATTATAGAAGGAAAAGGTTCAGAGATCAAACGCTCTTACTAAATTTTCAAGATTTTAGGAAAACTTAAGGAGAACACATATACAGTTAGTAATAAATAATGTTGAGCATAATTTCCATTTTGAGGGCCTGCCTGAATTCTCAATGTATATTAATTTATTAAAAAATTTGAAGAAAGTCCCAAATCTAGAAACTCTAGTGAACAGGGCCTAGAGGAGATATAAGAGGCTAGACATTCATGATGCTACATCATCATCTTAAGATAAGACTCTATAAGTGTTAATAGAAATCTTAAAAAAAGGAAAGGAAAAGCAAAACAAAATGGGACTTTTTTCCTAGTGCAGAAAGGGAAAGAGACACCAAGACCTCCCTTTTCTTATAGCATTTACTTGAGAAAACTTGTACAGTAATTGTGAATTCTTCCTTTATCCCTTTGAGAAGTATATGAATCTTTAAAAAAGCTAAAGTCTTAACAATGCAAGACTTTATTTTTTCAAGGTGCATGGAGTCATTTACTTGAAATGTAAACATCAAGGAAGATAGTATCATTCACTCTCCATTCTCATGGGAGTTTAACTTAGGCATCTGCTCCGAATTGTAACTAAAGTTGACTCTTGAACAACCAACTTCCAGTATGGGTCTACTGATATAGGGGTTTTCTTCTACTTCTGCCACCCCTGAGATTACAAGACCAACCCTCCTCTTCCTTCTCTTCCTCAGCATACTCAGCATGAAGGTGACGAGATGAAGACCTTTATAATGAACTACTCCTATTTTGTGAATAGTATATATATTTGCTCTTCCTTTTGATTTTCTTAACATTTTCTTTTCTCTAGCTTATTTTACTGTGAGAATATGGTATATAATACATATAACATGCAAAATATGTGTTAATTGACTGTGTACATTGTCAGTAAGGCTTCTGGTTAATAATAGGCTATTAGTAGTTAAGATATGGTGGGAGTCAAAAGTTATATACAGATATTTGACTATGTAGGGATTCAGTGCCCCATAACCTCTGCATTGTTCAAGAGCTGACAATATCTACCTTTATAGAAATCTGAGAAATTTTGTGAGTCTTTTGGATAAAGGAAATTTGCAAAGACAAGTGGCCACACCAATCGTAGGTGAGTATAAGATGAACTATGTGTAACAAATGGTGCTGTCAAGACCCCTTACTTGAGGTCCAATTATTATCTTGATAACATGTAAGCAATGCTTTTTATCTGCTTGCGTAAAACGGTGAGATTTCTCTCTTTAGTAGCAGGCAGTAAGTTGCCTAGGATGTGTAAGAAAAGAAAAATGCTTCAGAGCAGTCTGAGCTTTGTGAGGTATGCAGGCCCAGAGAGACATGAGCATAGGACATCAGTCATGCCCTCCTGACCTGTGCTTGGAGGCAATTGTTTCACGTCATTTTATTTCTGACCAGCTGCCTCACCCATTATCTTCATGTTCCTGGAATTTGTCATACAAATAACAATGTAAGACAATCAAAAGCTTATGTTATTTTAATGCAAATTCTTGATAAACAACTCAGGAACTGCCTTCTTTTTTCCTTTATAAATCCACTTTTAACTGCTGGTCATTGGAGTGTATGTTTAGGGCAACTTGAATTAGTCTATGCTCCTGGGTTGCAGTCCTCAAGCATGGTCCAAATAAACTCTCCATGTACATTAATTTTGCCTCAGCTTCCTCCTTTTAGGTCAATATATGCATTACATTCTGACTTAATGTTTATTCAATAATAAAACTGTTTTCTTTCTCTTCCATTTTGAAGAGGTTTTCTGGGTTCACAGGAGATTTTGTATTAAATTGTTAAACTAGATTTCCCCAACAATTCCCAATCAGTGTTTAGCAGGTAGTAAATGGCAGCTCAACAAATTCCAACTATGTTCCTCAAGAGTTAGTCTAGCATCTGAAAAATGGGCTATAATACCTGATTTTCTTTCAGAGTGGCCAAGGATTGGTGGAGTTATTTGGCCATTTGACCATGATGTGTGGCCACAATGTGTGTAGAAAGTAATGATTTGGGGGGTATGAGATGGTGCAGTGCTTGTTTCAGAGGTGGCAAAGTGAGCTTGCCTGTGGCTGTTGGCTATAAGCAACTTTTTTCTTCTCCAATTAAAGATACATGTTTTTGTGTTAGAGAAGATCAAAGAATAATAATCTGTGCTTGCTTCCTGAGAGGTCATTTATTCCCCAGTTGAAAGGATTTTACTGGAGTCAGCCAAACTCCTGAGTTGTTGTACTAAAAAAATTTCCAAAACATTTTTTTAACTCTCCTAGTAAAAGAAGAGAAGACAAGAGCTGTTGTGCTGAAAATGGAAGGAATACTTGGTGGAAATTACACACATAAATACTGAATATAATTTTAGGATCTGCCAGCCTTTATCTATACTTAGTCAAAAGTGAGAGATGTAAGTCTCGAACAGCTACAAGACAGAAAACCATGTTTTACATGATAGTAGTATATGCAAGGTAGGGAGCTTTCAGAACTGGGAGGAAAGCATGCAACTAAGGAAGAAAAAACATTTTAGGATTCAGTAACTAGAGGAGTGACTTTCCAGTCTGGAGCCCAGGCTTATGTGGAGATACGGGGATAAGCATAACGTGAAATAAGACCTGTAGTCATTCCCACTCTCATTCATCTTACAGTGATCTCAGCTTATTTTCTGTGAAGGCTGAAAGTTCCAGCACCTGAAGACAAATCCTTTTTCTAAGCTTTAATAGGCAAGGCTACACAAAATTACAGCATAAAATTCTATGTATTGTAGGGAGAGTAAGGGAGTGATCCGTTTTTTACTAATCGTAAGGGTCATGGCCGACACCCATATAACAAAAGACAGGTTAACAAGAGAAAGCATAACAAATGTATTTTTTTCTAGTTTTGCTGGACACAGGAGCCTTCAAGACAAAGACCCAAACATACAGGGAAAGCTGTCCATTTTTATGCTTAGGTTCACTGAAGAATGGATAAGTTTGTAGAACTGTGATAGGACAAAGAGGGTATGGTCTGATGCTAATAGACCAAGTGGGGAAACTCAGCAAGGCCTGTTCAGATTTTCCTTAGTTTGGGTGTGTAGCATTCCTTCCTCATGGGTGTGGGGCAAGGCCCCTTCTGGAGTGAGTCTTACGACTTATGATGACTTACAATCAAATAAGGTAGGTCAGAGAAAATTTCTTTATGGACACCTCTTGCACAGAAAGGTGGGGAAAAGTTAGAATACAATTTTTAGGTTTTATGGCTGGATGCCGGGAAAAGGGGCTCTGGTTTCTATGACCCACTGTGGCGGAGATGGATTCTAGCTCCTTTGACTTGCTTTGGGGGAGGATGGGGAGTGAAAGACAAGATGGCAGGAAAAGGCAGAGAGACACATTGTTAGGAGGCTGCTTCTGAGGCCTTGACTATGGGGGTATCAGTTTCTGAGCCCCAATAGTACACATCATTATAAGTTTTAAGAACTAGAGAAAGAGCCTACTATTTACTATACTTTTCAGTAATGGTTTCTTCAAAGCTGAGAAAGTAACATCAATGGATTTCAAATGGCTTGTGTTTTAAAAAGAATTCTGGCATCAGCATAGATTACTGTTTAGAGAATTCCAGCTCCATTGTGTGTGTCTCACATTGTTGTCAACTGTTTCCTTCTGAGCATATCCCAGCCTTTCCATAAATATCTTAACCTGGCTTTATGAGAATAAACTGCAGCAATGCTCTAATACCAAAAAACCCTTAGGGCCAAACATGAAAATAAGTGAATGTGGAGCTTCCTTATCTCTTCATCTTGTCAGTTTTATCAGGCTGACAGGCAATATTCACTATAGGCCCATTATATCTCATCTACATCTGAAAGTGTATCACAGTGTTCTGAATAGAAATTAAGGTCATTCTGTCAGAGAACCAATTGAATTGCAGTGCACATCATTTTTATCTTAGTATAATAAGCTTTTTCCCCATAGTACTTCACAATGTGTTTAGCTTCGTTCTTTACTTACAAGCAGCAGGAAATTAGAATTGAACATGTGTATATTTTTCAGACAGAGAAAATGGAAGTGTGGATTGCATTTTCTCAGGGTTCAATGTGGGAAATCTTCCTGTTTCTATTCAGTGTAAATAATCTAGATTATTAAACCAGCTATAAATCTATTAAATTAACTGATGAGAGAGAGAGAGAAAAAAAACTAGGAAAGCAGTTAAATGTCCAGCAAAAAGCAGAAACATCTGTAAATGATTTAGACCTATGATAGAATTTTGTTAAAACATACTCAGGAATTTAACAGTGACATATATTATAATGGGATAAAATTGTGCAAGTGAGTAACAAGGAAGTAGACAACAAGAAAAGTAGACATGAACAGGTGTTGGCGAAGTAAGACGTGTGTGCCAAATCTATATTACTACTTGTTTTTGTGAATAAAAGTTTATTGGAACTTACTCGCCATCATTCTTTACATGTTGTACATGGCTATGTTCATGCTACAACAGCAGACTTGAATACTTGCAGCAAAGATCTTACTTAGGACCCACAAAGACTGAAATACTTACTAGCTGACCCTTAATAAAAAAAGTTTGACAACTTCTGCTGCAGAGGATATTTTAATACATCTAGATCAAAAAATAAATAATAGTTAATTTTAAAATGAATGTTAGCTTAACTAAATATTCATGCCCACCTATTGAGAATATCTTGAGCAATGAACAAGACTTTCAAAGGTACTAATCACGTGTTCTGATTTGATACTAAATTATACTAAAATTTAAGTATGTGGATAGGAAAATACAGCATGCTAAAGCCATTTTAAAATGGAAGCTGTATGATACTATTTAGAACAAGTCAATAGATAGTCGATATTATAATTATAAAAGTGACATGAATATATTAAAATATTCAAACAACAAAGAAAGTAACAAAATTAAAAATAAACTCTTTGCCCTCTTTACACTGAGGTCCACTCCCTAAAATAACTACTGTTAATTTCTGTTTGTATTTATATTGCTAGACATTATTATAATACTAAATATACTTATTTCTAAATTTCTTTACTGTTAGTGTAAGTAGTTTCTTTTTTTCCCTTAAAGGGTTCTTTGATTGACTTACTCTTTCTTTTATATCCTTCCCACTGTCTCTTCGACAGTATTTTAGTTGTATCACTTTTGCATATTCTAGTTATGTATACTATTTTAAAACAGGTTTTAGGCCATGATTCAATGTAGTACTTTGGTATTTCCTAGCAAACATTATTTAGCCTGTATTTTGTTTTTAGTTGGTGTTGTAGCCCATTTGTGCTGCTGTGACAAGACATCTTAGACTGGATTACTTATAAACAGCAAAAATTTCTCACAGTTCTAGAGGTTGGGAAGTCTAAGAGCAAAGCCCTAGCAGGTTTGATGTCTGATGGGGCCTGGTCCTTGTTTCTAAGGTGGTGACTTGTTGCTGTGTCCTTACATGGTGAAAGAGATGGAGAGGCCAAAGGGCCTCGCTAGTTCTCTCAAGCCCCCTTTTTCAGGGCACTAATCCTATTTATGAAGGCTCTGCTCTCATGACTTAATCATGTCCTAAAGGCCCCATCTCTTAATGCTATTACATTGGGGTTTAAGTTCCTGCATATGAATTTGGGAGGGACACATACATTCAACCCACGGCAGTTGATGATGAAATTGAGAATCAGTAAATAAAATGAAAATTATAAGTATGTAAGTATTTTTAGTTAAGAAGGATATTTCCAGTATCAGGATTTCGCTGTCAATACCAACTCAAATTTATACTTAATTGTTTTGATTCTAGATTCTTAATATTCTTGGGCTCCTTTTCCATGAAAAAAAAAATGTCTTCTGAGTAATTTAGATGTTATACAAATCCAAATGTATTTTAACTTTTATTTTGCTTTCAAACATTATAGAAAGATTGCTCAGGCAAAAAAAAAATCTTATTTTAGTATAATTTTCTTTCAGAACTTGCATTCAGTTTTGCCAAATAGAAGTCCAATGTTAATCTGAATTTTATTCTCTTGTAGGAAATTTTGTTTTTCTCATTAAAAATGTTCAGTTTTCTCTTAATGACTGGAATTGAAATTTTGTAACATTTAATTTGAGAGTGGCTCTCTGGTCATTAATGCTGCTTGGAGCATATGTGCTCTTTCAATTCAATCTTTTTTTCGGCTTTGAGAACTTCTCTTAAATCCTCCCTCAGTTTGCTGGAACTACCCTTAGGCAGATGTTGGACTCAGTGAATCAATGTTGGACTTTGTGACTCAATGTTGAACTTCATAAATATTAGCTTTTCTCTTATATTTTCTATTTTTATATTTATTCTCTGTGTTCTGTTAGAAATCTTTGATATTAATTCCTGTATTGCCAACTAGTTTCTTATCTGTAACCATTTAATTATTTTATTTCAGTAATTATATTAATTTCTTACATTGTTTTGTTTTCTGATTGCTATTTTTCTTAGTAATCTGCACTGATTTTGTGGATGCATTAACTGCTTAAATATCTCTGACATGAGTATTGAATGAATTAAAGTTCATTTATCTTTCTTATCTCTGGGAGTTCTGATTGTTTGTATTAGTCCTTTCCAGTTTTTCTTTCTTTTTTAAAATAATGAAGTAACTATATTGATTAATTGAGGTAGTTGGTACTGTTACATCTATAAAAGATTAGGATTGATTTCTCTTGAGTTAGATCTAATCCTTTACTTAAATGGCCTACTTCAGATTTGCATAAGTGAACAGAGAATGTTAACTGGTTGGATTCCCTTTCAGGCATTTGGATAGGATGCCTATAGGTAGATCTCCCTCCCACAAACCCTGGCAAACACACACATACACTGCTGCCAAAGTAAACACATTCTTTAATTTGCTTTTACTTTTGCTTGTTGTCTTAGTTCAAATCATGTTTCTACCATTCACTAGCTGTGTGACCAAAGCATTATTTACTTTGGCAGCAGAGATATTTAATTTTCTACTCTTGGGTAGAGCTATCTTTTCTTTTATTCCTTCATTCTATTCATTTCTGCCTTTTGCCCAAATAGGAACTCTCCAAAGTCAGATTTCTTACTCCCTAGAAAGCAATTATCTGTATCCTGGAGTGGGCAGTTGAAAGAGGAAATGGCCTGATGGACTCAATTTTTCTATGCTCAGTTCTTCAATTATTTATCTTCCTATTTGTTCAGTGATATGCAATTTCTCTTGAACATGTTGACTATGACCTTGGAACATCTTCTAGGGCTTACTGAAAAGAAATTATATCAGACTGTGGTTGCTTCTGTTATTACACTCCACTAATCCAAATCTTTATTTAAGTTTTGGATTTGCTATTTTCAGGCTTCCCTTTTTTCAGTACTATTATGGTTTTGTTATATATGTATCAAAACATACATACACTTATGTGTATGTGTGTGAAATGTGGATGTGCATATCTATATATTTCTGCCACTCCCATGAGACCTCAGGAAAGAGGAGATACAGAATACTCTTGATTGTCATTTTAAAAATAAAGCCTCTCAAATTGATTTAAATTAATCTCAAAGAACCAGGCACAAGATACATCAAATAACTGTACATCTCTTTCTCTATATTTTATAAGTGAATATAGCCAGATTAAGAAGAAATATTTCTACCTCAAGACAACTTAAAAATTCTGGAGCTATGTTGTCTTAGTTCAAATCATGTTTCTGCTATTCACTAGCTGTGTGACAAAACCCAGGTGCAAAGTGTATCAATATACCTTTAAAATAAGGAAAATTATAGTGCCAGTCTTAAAGAGTTGCTGTGAGGGTTAAAGGAGTTGGTATACTAGTGCATAGTATGAAGTAAGTGAACAAAAGGGTTTGCTATTATTACTAGTGTTATTATTACTCTAAGACATATGTCATTCTTATAAGTTATACGTTTTAAAGTATCATAAATATGTAAGTTTATCAAGAAAGAAAGAGATTGTGTCAATAAGTAGAGACCATTTCTTATGTCTGTAGCCTTTACTGTCTATGCTGCACTGTATAATGTGGCAACCAGTAGCCACATATGCCTACTTAAATTTATTATTTCATTAATTAAAATGGAAAGCTCAGCTTTCAGTCAGACTAGCCATATTTCAAGCAATCTATAGCAACACTAAATGAAAAAGCAGAGCTATAGAACATTTCCAACATTTCAGAAAGTTCTACTTGATAGCACTGGTCTACAGTCTTCCCTGATCTAGTCAAATAAATATATGATATTAGTGTATGAGAACAAGTGCAAACTGAATATAATTTTTTTATTTTTTAAAATATTTGTTGTCACATCATAGTATAGCCTAAAACTAAAGTAGCATATACTTAGGTATTATCTAGGCCTACATATATTTTCTCTATTCGTTAGTTCAATTTAAACTATGATTGATTGTCAGAAAGAATTAGTTGTCATTTCGTTTTCAAATAAGCCATATGATTACAAAGACAGTAAAAATTTAGTTGGATTTGTTACTTAAAAAATGTTATAAAATTAATATCACAATAATCACTTAATAAGTAAAGGAAAAAATTATCTATTGGTATAAAATGAAACCTTTATGAAGGAAAATAATTTATTGAATGACTATTGGATATAGAAATTCTTAATAGATACTTTGAAAAGAGTTATTACCTGTAATCATATCGTATGGATTGTATAGGCTACACTCTGGTTAAAATAATAGACTTTGAATATGAAATTTGAATAATTTAATAATCCTGAAGCAAAAGACTCATTTAAATAATTTGGGTGAAGAGTCAATACATTGGGAGAGTTAGAACTTTCCAAAGGAAATGATAACTGATGATTTTAATTAAAGCAGAGTGGTTGTATCAGGAACTAGATTCAAGTAGAAAGGTGAAAAATTTTAAGGTTTGCTTTGAAATCAAACAAAAATATTGCCTGGTATAAACACATAGTTGCAAAAAATAAGTCCCATAATTTTCATATTCTTCCAGTACTTTCTATTTTCCACATGTAAAATATTAACAATTATTTATTGTAACAACTAAAAGGCAGTTACCTTGTTAATAAAATGATGATGTATACCAGAATTAGTCTCTTGTGACGGAAGTTTAAGAAAATTTTTTCTAGCTAATTATTTATAAATAAAAATTTATCTAATAATAGTTAATTGTTAATACCATTATTTATACCTTTTTTTGCTTGTGTCAACAATTTTTATTTTGAAAGTTATTAAACAGGAAAATGGAAAGAATAGTATAATGAAGCCTTATATGCACTACCTATGTTCAACAATTGCCATAATTTGTGATTTTTTAAAAGTAATTGACAGATATTTCTTTACTCTCTTGCCTATATTGAAATTTCTATGATTGTCCATAAATATTGTTTTGGAGATTTTGGTTTTCTTACAAGATCACTGCAGTTGATTAGTATTTCTCTCTCTCTCTCTTTCTCTCTCTCTCTTTTAATCTAGAAGAGTCTTCATGCTCTTTTTATGTAATTGATATTTTTGGAGGCACCAGGCCAATGTCCTTATAAAATACCTTACATGAGCATTTTCTCGTGGTGCTGACTAACCTGTTCCTCCATTTCCTGCATTCTCAAGATACTAGAATTTTTATTCCCAGGCAAGTGGAAATAGATCTGACAGAGTCAGCTTTTGCCTATCTTGGTTTTGAGTTACCTCTTTGTTTAGGTTTTTGAGAGTCTTTCATTCTTAAGCCCAGGTACCCATGATGTTTTTGAATATGTAAACCAGCATTTCTGGTTGGTAGCAAGGATGTGAGGCAGAGGGCTGGATTGTCACTTCATTCTGACCCAAAATTTTTTTCATAAAATGTCTTCTTAATCTCTGTTCTCAATTAAAATTTGTATTTTCTTTAAGGATATAATTCTTCCTGAAACTTGAATGGGAACCTCATTGTGAATAAGAGTTAGAGGTTAGTATTCTCTTTCTTCTCCACTGCCACGTCTCTTTCGTCATTCTTCCATTGTCATTAGATCCATACTCCCATTTAGACTCAAGTGTTCAGCTATAGTTTTCTTTCCTTCTCCTAGTCAGTAGGATACCCCTGACCTCTAAATCACTTCCTCACAATACACTTGACTTGAGCACTTTATCTCCCTGGAAACAACCAGAATAACTTTACTGGGAAAATATGACAAATGCCACATTTCCACCTACAACCTCCATCATTTTCTTTACTCTTACTTCGAGTTGACTTAATCAAGATTTTAAATTACATAATTCTTACCTATTCTCTCTCATCAAACTACCCCCATTTTTACTTCTTTCTCTTTAAGCTTTATTCACATGGGCATCATAAATTTATTTCTTTTGTTGCCTTTTCATTTTATTTCATCAGTTCTCTAAATCTAGCATTAAAAAGCAATACTACAATCCACAACATCTATTCATATTTTAGGTTGCAGAACACAATATAGACAATTATAGACTCACAGATGGACACCACTCTATATTTACCATAAAACTATATTAAAATCACCAGGAAATTCAAATTGTCTTGCGTATAAATATAGAAAGAAACCACAAATAAACAAAACACAATCAACCAAACAAATAATAAAAAAGAAAGAAAGGGGGACTTCTCCATCCATGGAGCATATAGTTGAATATGGTCTATTTGACCAGGTGCCTCAATTCTAAGACTATACCTATACTTGTTCAATTTTAGCAGATAACTGCTTTTGATTTCATGGAGATAAAAAGTTTTGTATGAACTTCTAGTTTCCCTCTCCAGCTTGCAATTTTATCTCTTGCCTTCAGAGTGCTCTGTTCTCTCAGGGACTTCAATCTATTCTTTGTTCCTTATTTTTGATATCCTCAAAAAATTGCCTTCACTTGTTCCTCTTACGTAACCTATAAACTCATACTTTTAAACCTTGTTTTCCTCTTACGTAACCTATAAACTCATACTTTTAAACCTTGTTTTCCTCTTAGTTACTTCAGAGATATTTATTAGACACCAATCCTAAACCAGTCACCATTACAAAGACCAGGCCCAGTAATGTGCAAAGCCGAACTTTCTACTACTATAGGACACATTTAAGTAAAAACACATACAAACACACAAACTTGCACACACTCCACCAAGAAAATAGGGCAGTCTTGTCGTTTACCTTTTCTTCCTCTATCCACAGTTCTCTCTGACAGGTTGCCAGAAAGTCTGAAATTGCCTTACTAAATTATTAAGTAATAATTATTATTCATTTTTGTAAACATAGAAGTAGCTTTGGGAAGATAGTAAAACACCAATAAATCTATCAGCTATTAACAGCTTAGTGTAATGCATTTTTATCAAAACTTTTAATTTTGGAGAAATTTGTGCAGGTTGTTTCATTAGAGATACATTCTGATGGTCATTCTTGACTGGGAGATCCCCTGGCTGCAACAGCTTGCTCAGCCTGGGGCTGGTTAGTCTGCAAGTGCTACAAATAAGTGTTAGAAATGGTGAGCAAGAGAGATATGGGAACCACAAGGATGTTGGTGATAGAATTCTTTTATTTTACAGATATACCCAGGACAAGCTTTACCCTGAGTGGCTTTTATACTCTCTGTATCAGTATTATCCTCTGAGGCCCCAGATAATATTCAGATTTCTAGATCCAGCATTAGGCCTCTGGAACTAGAATCATTAAGTGGGAACTTGGAAATCTATATTTTTAACCAGCCCCCGGGGCTTCTTATGTACCCTGAGTTCTGAGAGCCAATGCATGATTAGCATGATGAATTAAGAAAACATTTGGATTTAGTAACTGTTCATAAGAATTTTGTCTGACACTCACATTCCTAATATTTATTTCACCATTTTTCAGGTAATTAGTTTCAGTTCTGTCACAGTGATCAACAGTAGCTAGTAATTTATATCATTGCTTGGATGTTTAAAAAATAAATTACATATGTGTGGTTACAGTTCATTTCACCAATCATAAATTTGTTTTGCCATATTATTACCAACTAGAATTTTGTTTAAATGGTAATGCCTACCTATCATTTATAATGGCAATAATTCTAATTTTAAAAGACTGATAATGTCATAATTAAATTAAGCAATTGTATCACGAAATAATATCCTGAAAAAGGCAAATAATTCCTAATAGTTGTGTTCTCAAATTAAAAAAGTTAGAATACTTGTATTATTTAAGCTATGTTTAAAAATTCAGATTTTAGAAATTCACATAGAGCCATCAAAATTCATTTAAAAGCAAAGTAATAAAATTTTATTTTCTACTGATAGCTTGAGAAAAAATGACTAAATTCAATAAAAATATCTGCTATACAATCAGTTTCTATGTGAAAGTTTATAGACATAAAATAATGGGAAAAATGGTAGTTTTGAAAATTTTACTGAAAAACACACAAAGGAAGAAAGAAAAAAATAACAGATAGTATTCAATGTTGGCCATTTTTATTGATTTGCTTAAAAGCATATAGCTAATGGGAGAATGTTTTCATAAACATTGAATAAGAAAATGTTTTTGTATTATATAAAATTTTATTTTAAGTTTAAAATTTTTCCAACTTTATTGAGTTTAATTGACAAAATTATATTTAAGGTGTATATGATTTCTGATATACCTACATATTGTTTAAATGATTACCACAGTCAAGTTAGTTAACACATCCATCTCCTCACATACTTTTTTTATGAGAACACCAACTCTATGTTTTTAGTAAAGTTCAATTGTACAATACAGTATTATTATTATTATCATTATTATTTTGAGACGGAGTCTCGTTCTGTCGCCCAAGCTGGAGTGCAGTGGCACGATCTCGGCTCATTGCAAGCTCCGCCTCCCAGGTTCACGTCATTCTCCTGCCTCAGCCTCCCAAGTAGTTGGACAACACAGTATTGTTAACTATGGTCACCATGTGTAAATTTCATTTCAAGAACCTATTATCTTGTAACTGAAAGTTTATACCCTTTGACTAGTATCTCCCCATTTCTCTCACTCTCCAACCTCTGGAAACTGCCCTTCTACTGTGCTTCTGAGTTTGACCTTTTTTGATTCCACGTGTAAGTGAGATCATACTGTATTTGTTTTTTTCTGTCTGACTCATATCTCTTAGCATAATGCCCTCAGGCTTCACTCATGTCACGAATGGCAGGATTTTCTCCTTTTAATAGCTAAATAACGTTCTATATAAACCATATAACAGGAAATATATTTCCAAGGCACATAACCGGTAAAGGGCTTAGAATACACAAAGATATAAATCAAAGTAAAAACAAATAATCCAATAGAAGTGAGCAAAATAATTCAAAAGATACTTTATGAATATTAGATATTAATAGTTAATAAATATATGAAGATGTATTCAACCTCATTAGTCATCATGAAAATGCCACAATGAAACGTCATCACACACACAACTGAATGGCAAAACCTGGACATAATGAATGGATATATTAAAAATTAAAACAGGGAATGGTGAATATTAACAAAATGTGAAGCAATGGGAAATCACATACACTAGTGGTAATACTATAAATGAGCAAAATCCTACCAAGTTGCAATGATGTAAACTGATTCTACCTGTTTGGAAAATTGTATTTGCTAAAACTATGCATATCTTAGTACTAAAACATTTCATCCCTAAATATACATAGCTACAAAAGTGTATACACATATCACGTAACACATATACAAGAATGTTTGTGGCAGCTTTATTTGTAATAGCTGCACATTGGAATCCATTCACATTTTCATCAATTGTAAAACTGTGATATATTCATAGAATAAGTGTACTGTAGCTATGAGGAAAATAGCGACGAATGAATCTCAAAAATACCGTGTTTGCAAAAGATGCAAACACAAGATAACAAAAGCATGGTGTATATACAAAACACAATATGCTTCATTTTTTTTTTAAGGAAATGCTGTTGTTTAAAACAAACAACATGGATGAACCTGGTGGACATTATAATAAGGCAAATAAACCAAGCACAAAAAGACAAATACCACATCATCTCACCTATAAGTGGAACCTAAAACAGTTGAACTCATAGAAGCAGAGAGAAGAATGGTGGTTACTAGGGGCTTGCTGGGTGGGGGCGGTGGGTGTTGGGGGATTGAGGAGATGCTTGTTAAAAGATACAACATTTCAATTATATAGAAGGAATAAGCTAAATTAACTTATTCTACAATGTAATTAATACAATTAATAACAATGCGTTATATTCTAGAAAACCACCAGATTTTAAGTGTTTTCACTGTACAACATAAATGAAGTAATAAATATTTAATTAGCTTGAGTTAGCCATCCCACAATGTGTACATATTTCAAAATAGCATGTGTATGTGATAAATATATATGATTTTGGTCAAATTTTTTAAAATATGAAAACATAAAATAGTATATATTGTGTGATTCCACTTATATGAAGTTCAAAGCCAGACAAAATTAATATTTTTATTTAAAAATGTTTAAATTTAATTTTTAATTGACAGAATAATTTTATATTATTATAGGGTACAATGTGATGTTTTGATCTATGTTCACAATGTGGAATGATTAAATCAGGTTATTTAACAAATCTATCACCTCACATACTTATCATTTTTGTGTTGAAAACATTTAAAGTATATTCTTTTAGCAATTTTGAAATTATCCATTATTTATTATAGTCACCGTTGAATTCAATAGATTACTAAAGCTTATTCCTTCTGTCTAACTCAAACCTCTTACCGTTTGATCAGCATCTCCTCTTTCTCCATCCAACTCTCTCACCTAGCCTCTTGTAATCATCATTTTATTCTCTTCCATGGGTTCAACTTTTCTAGATTCCACCTATAAGTGAGACCAGCAGTATTTCTCTTTATGTGCCTGGTTTATTTCACTTAGCATAATGCTTAGGAGTCCTCCAGGTTTTTTCACATTGTCACAAAAGACAGTATATCATCCTTTTGTAAGGTTAAAAAGTATTCTATTGTGTATATATATATATATATGTGTATATATATATATATATGTGTATATATATATATATATATATATCACATTTATTATTAAACCATTCTTCCGGTGAAGAACATCTAGGCTGCTTTCATATCTTAGTGGTTGGGAATAATGTTGGAATGAATATGGGAATGCAGGTATTTCTTTGGTATACTGATTTCAATTACTTTGGATATATACCCAGAAGTGGGATTACTGGATCATGTGGTTATTCCATTTTTAGTTTTCTGGTAACCTTCACATTATTTTCCATAATGGCTGTATTAATTTACATTCCCACCAGTAGTGAACAAGGGTTCTCTTTCCTCCATATGCTCTTGAACTCTTATCTTTTGCCTTTTTGATAATAGCCATTGTAACATGTGTCAGGTTATATTTTACTGTGGTTCTAATTTGCATTTCCCGGATAATTTGTGATGTTGAGCATTTTAAAAAATATATCTGTTGGCCACTTGTATGTATTCTTTTGAAAAAAGTCTATTTTGATCCTTTGCCCATTTTTTGGTTATGAATTTAAATTGATATTTTAAAAATAATTTATTTATTTTGTATTGTTGTGGGTGCATAGTAGTGTCCTTGCCCATTTTTGATTATGTTATTTGTGCTCTTGCTATTGAGTTGTTCGTGATCTTTATATATCTTGGATATTAGCCCCTTATTAGATGTACAATTTACAAATATTTTCCTCCACTCTGTACGATGTGCTGAAGCTTTTTAGTATGATACAGTCTCATTTATCTGGTTTTGCTTTTGTTTCCTGTACTTTTGGAGTCATATCCAAGAAATTTTTGAAGACCAATGTCATGGGACATTTTTCTTATATTTTCTGCTACAAGATTGAGTTTCAGGTTTTAACGTTTAGATCTTTAATCTATTTTGAGTGGGTTTTTTCTTACAGTGTTAGATGAGAGTTTAACTCTTCTGCTTGTGGATATTCAGTTTTTCCAACATTATTTTTAAAAAGTCATTTTTGGTACTGTGTGTTCTCATTACAATTGTCAAAAATCAATTGACCTTAATAAATTGGTGGGTTTATATACATCCTAGCTCTCTGT
Source organism: Hylobates moloch (assembly GCF_009828535.3). Classification (NCBI taxonomy): domain Eukaryota; kingdom Metazoa; phylum Chordata; class Mammalia; order Primates; family Hylobatidae; genus Hylobates; species Hylobates moloch. The sequence continues at coordinate 77,220,737 of NW_026652291.1, forward strand.
CCTATTTCTTTGGTTAATGCTTTTATTTTTATGCAAGTAGCATCCTGTTTTGGTACTCTGATACCTTTGTAATAGATTTTGAAGTCAGATAATATGATATTTTCACCTTTGTTCTGTTCTTTATGCTTAAGATTGCTTTGGCTATTTGAGGTCTTTTGTGGTTCCATGCAATTTCTCAGATTTTTTTTTTATTTCTGTGAAAAAATGACATTGAAATTTTGACAGGGATTGCATTGAATCTGTAGATTGTTTTGGTATTATAGATATTTTAACAATGTTAATTATTCCAATTAATGAACATGGGATACCTTTCCATTTACCTTTGTCATCTACAGTGATTTTCATCAACGTTGATAATTTTTGGTATACAGAATTTTCACCTCCCTGGTCAAATTTTCTCCGAAGTATTTTATTTATTTTTGATGCTAATATGAATGGTATTGACATCTTAACTTTTTTCAGATAATTTGTTGTTATTGTAAATGGCGCTACTGATTTTTGTGTGTTGATTTTGTAACCTGGAACTTTATTTAATACGTTTACTCATTTTAACAGTTTTTTGGTGACATCTTTAGTGTTTCCTCTATATAAGATCATATCAAATGTTACATTTTCCTTTCTTACTTGGGTACCTTTTACTTAATTCTCTTGTCAAGCTGCTCTGGCAAGAACTTTTAATACTATGTTGAATAGAAGTGATGAGAGTGGACAAATCCTTTTCTTGTTCCTGATCTTAGAGGAAAAACCTTCAAGTTTTTATCATTGAGTATGATGTTAGCCATGGACTTTTCGTATATGGCCTTTATTCTGTTGAGATACATTCCTTCTATGCCTAATTTATTGAGAGTTTTTATAATGCAATGATGCTAAATTTTGTCAAATACTTTTTCTGCTCCTATTACAATGATCATATGGTTCTTGTCTTTTATTCTATCAACATGGTATATCACATTTCCTCTGAGAGTAATGTGGCCTCATAAAATGAGTTTGGAAGTATTCCCTCTACCTTGATTTTTCAGAAGAATTTGAAAAGGATTGGTATTTGTTCCTCGTTAAATGTTTGGTAGAATTCTGCCACTAAATATCTGATCCCGGGCTTTACTTTTATGAGATTTTTTTTTTTAAATATTGGATTAATCTCCTTTCTTGTTATTGGTGTGTTCCCATAGTTTATTCTTTTTGATTCAGCTCTGGTATGTTTTAGGTTTCTAGCAATTTACTAATTTCTTCTAGATTATACAATTTGTTGCCTTATAATTGTTAATAATAGCCTCATAATCTTTTGTATTTCTGTGATACCAGTTTTAATGTTTCCTCTGTGATTTCTGATTTTATTTATTTTAGTCTTCTAGCTTTTTAAGTTAGCCTGGCTAAAGTTTTGATGATTTTGTTTATCTTTTCAAAGAACAAATGCCTAGTTTTACTTGTCTTTTTATTATCTTTCTACTCATTTATTTCTGTTATGATCTTATCATTTCCTTTTCTTGTACTGATTTGGGGCTTTATCTTTTTCTATTTAATTAAGATGTAATGTTTATCTGAGATCTTTCTTGTTTCTTGATGTAGCATATATATGTGCTACATCGTTATATATATCATATATAGGGAGAATTTTTAATGTATAATATACAAAATATATATTTATAATATATATAGGCTAGTTTTTGGTGTAAACTTCCATCTTAGAACTGCTTTTGCTGCATCCCATAAGTTTTGGTATGTTGTGTTTCCATTTTGGTTTATTTCAAGATGTAAAAAAAATCTTCTTTAAATTTTGTCTTTGACCCATCCCATTGGTTGTTCATGTCCCTAGTGATTAATTTACACATATTAACGAATTTTCCAAAGTTTCTCCTGTTTTTTTTTTAACTTTTATTTTAAGTTCAGAATTACATGTTCAGGTTTGTTAAATAGGTAAAGTTGTGTCATGGAAGTTTGTTGTTCAGATTATTTCATCAGCAAGGTATTAAGCCTAGTACCAATTAGTTATTTTTCCTGATCCTCTCTTTCCTCACACCTTCCACCCTCCAGTATATTTTGCTCCTCTTTATGTGTCCATGTGTTCTCATCATTTAGCTCACACTTATAAGTTTCTAGTTTCATTTCATGGTGATCAGACAATATACTTGACATGATTTCAGTCTTCTTAACTTTGTTAAGACTTGTTTTGTGGCCTAGTGTATACTCTGTCCTGGAGAATAGTCTGTGTGCTTGAGAAGAATGTGTATTCCACTGTTGTTGGATGGAATGTTCAATATAGGTCTGTTAGGTGTATTTGTTTAAAGCGTTTTTCAAGTCCACTATTTCCCTATTGATTTTCTGCCTAAATAATCTGTCCATAATTCGTTCTGGATTATTGAAGTCCCCTACTATTTTTGGATTGCAGTCTATTTCACCTTTTGGACCTACTAATATTTGCTTTATGTATCTATTTAGGTGCTCCAATGTTGAGAGTGTATATATTTGAAGTTGTTATATAGTATTGATGAACTGACCACTTTATTATAATATAATGACTTTTTCTTGTCTTTTCACTGTTTTTGAATTAAAGTATATTTCGTCTGATATAAGTATAGTCAACCCTGCTCTCTTTTGCCTACCATTTGCCTGGAATATCTATTTCCATTTCTTCACTGTTAGTCTATGTATGTTCTTAAGGCTAAAGTGAGTCTCTGATAGTCACCGTATTGTTGGATCTTGGTTTGTTTGTTTGTTTAGCAATGTAGCTACTCTATGCCTTTTGACTAGAAAGTTTAATACATTGACTTTTAAATTAATTATTGAAAGGTAAGAACTTCCTACTGTCATTTTGTAAATTTTTGACCATCTTGTTTGTAGTTCTTTCATTACTCTTTCTTAATCTTACTATCTTTATTTGTATTGCTTGTATTTTTGTAGTGATATGCTTTGAGTCCTTTAGCTTTGCTTTTGTGTATCTATTAGAGGTTTTGTCTTGTGGTTACTATAACGCTTATCTAAAACATCTTATAATGTCCTAATTTAAGGTGAGAGTACCATAGATTCAATTGTGTATAGAGACTCCACAATTTTACTTCTCTCCCACGTTTTGTACTATTGATGTTATACTTTATATGTATTTATATTGTTTACATGTTTTCTTATTATTTACAGCTGTAGTTTTTTAAAATATATTTATCTTTTAGCTGTTAAAGAGTGGTTTATAAAGCATCTTTATAGTATTACAGTATTCTGAATTTGACTATATATTTACCTTTACAAGTGAATTGTATACTTTCATATTGTTAATTACCATCCTTTTCTTTCAACCAGAAGAATTTATTTTAGCATTTTTTTAAAAACAATATGGTTTTTCATATCCTTTGCCCACTTTTTGATGGGGTTGTTTGTTTTTTTCTTGAAAATTTATTTGACTAATTTGTAGATTCTGGATATTAGCTCTTTGTCAGATGAGTAGATTGCAAGATTTTCTCCCATTCTGTAGGTTGCCTGTTCACTCTGATGGTGGTTTATTTTGCTGTGCAAAAAAAGTTCTTTAGTTTAATTAGATCCCATTTGTCAATTCTGGCTTTTGTTGCCATTGCTTTTGGTGTTTTAGACATGAAGTCTTTGCCCATGCCTATGTGCTGAATGGTATTGCCTAGGTTTTCTTCTAGAGTTTTTATGGTTTTAGGTCTAACATTTAAGTCTTTAATCCACGTGAAATTAATTTTTGTATAAGGTGTAAGGAAGGGGTCCAGTTTCAGCTTTCTACATATGGCTAGCCAGTTTTCCCAGCACCATTTATTAAATAGGGAATCCTTCCCCATTTCTTGTTTTTGTCAGGTTTGTCAAAGATCAGATGGTTGTAGATGTGTGGTATTATTTCTGAGGGCTCTGTTCTGTTCCATTGGTCTATATCTCTGTTTTGGTACCAGTACCATGCTGTTTTGGTTACTATAGCCTTGTAGTATAGTTTGAAGTCAGGTAGAGTGATGCCTCCAGCTTTGTTCTTTTGGGTTATGATTGTCTTGGCAATAAGGGCCCTTTTTTGGTTCCATATGAACTTTAAAGTAGTTTTTTCCAAGGATATGAACAGACACTTCTCAAAAGATGACATTTATGCAGCCAACAGACACATGGAAAAATGGTCGTCATCAATGGCCATCAGAGAAATGCAAATAAAAACCACAATGAGATACCATCTTACACCAGTTAGAATGGCAATCATTAAAAAGTTAGAAAACAACAGGTGCTGGAGAGGATGTGGAGAAATAGGGACACTTTTACACTGTTGGTGGGACGGTAAACTAATTCAACCAAGGTGGAAGACAGTGTGGCAATTCCTCAAGGATCTGGAACTAGAAATACCATTTGACCCAGCCATCCCATTACTGGGTATATACCCAAAGGATTATAAACCATGCTGCTTTAAAGACACATGCACAAGTATGTTTATTGCAGCACTACTCACAATAGCAAAGACTTGGAACCAACCCAAATGTCCATCAATGATAGACTGGATTAAGAAAATATGGCACATATACACCATGGAATACTGTGCAACCATAAAAAATGATGAGCTAATGTCGTTTGTAGGGACATGGATGAAGCTGGAAACCATCATTCTCAGCAAATTATCGCAAGGACAAAAAACCAAACACCGCATGTTCTCACTCATTGGTGGGAATTGAACAATGAGAACACTTGGACACAGGAAGAGGAACATCCCATGCTGGGGCTTGTCATGGAGTGGAGGGAGGTAGGAGGGATAGCATTAGGAGATATACCTAAAGTAAATGGTGAGTTAATGGGTACAGCACACCAACATGGCACATGTATACATATGTAACAAACCTGCACTTGTGCACATGTACCCTAGAACTTAAAGTATAATAATAAAAAAAATACACTTTTTAAAAATATGCATGATGTCTCAACTTGTTGCTCAGGCTGGTCTCAAACTCCTGGGCTCGGGCAATCCTCATGCTTTGGCCTCTCAAAGTGCTGGTATTACAGAAATAATAGCAATAATATTATAGAAATAATCATAGTAATATTACAGTAATATTTTTAGTTGACCTTGCTTGGAATCTTTTGTTTCCTTAATCTGTATGTTCATATCTCTCCTAATATTTGGGTAGTTTTCAGACAGTATTTATTTCTATCAGACAGACAGTTTTTCTTTAAATAAGCTTTATACCCCTCTGTCTCTTATCCTTTGGGCTCCCCCATAGCTTGTATATTTGTGTGTTTGATGGTCTCCCATAAATCTCCTTTGCATTCCTCACTTTTCAAAAATCTTTTTTATTTTTTATTCTTCTAGTGGGCTAATTTCATATGACCCATCTTTGAGTTTGCTAATTCTTTCTTCTGCATGAGTGAGTCTGCTATTGAAATTTTCCATCGAATTTTTCAGTTCTGTCATTTTGTTCTTCAGCTCTAGGATTTCTGCTTGGTTCTTTTTTATGGTTTGTAATTTTTTGTTAATCTTCTAATTTTTTTTAATGGATTTATTTCTTTATTTCATTGAGTTGTTTATCTGTATTTTTCTGCATTTTATTGGACTTCGTTAAGATGAGTATTTGAATTCTATTTCAGGTAATTTGTATAATTTTATTTATAATTGAGTTGATGATTGAAGTTTTCTGAGTTTCTTTTGGTGGTGTAACATTTGCTTGATTCTTTGTTATTCGTGGAGCCTTGTGTGGGTGTCTGTGCATTTGAACAAGCAAACCCTTCTTTCAGTTTTACAGACTGGTTTGTTAAGTTAAAGTCTCCTCATGTTTGATCTTTGCGCTAATGGGATTGTCTCTCAGATTAGAGTTGAGTGGGGTTATGTGGATGATACTGGGTCCACAGTAGACACCACAGCTGGCAGACCTATTTCTACAGGTCCAGTTGGAATGGGTTTTATTGGGCTCGTGGGTGGCCTGGACTGTGTCCAGGACTTTGGTCTGTGGCATTGCCACTGGGATAAGAGTCTGCTTCAGGGTTTGCAGGCACTTTACCTGTTACAAAGTACACTGATGGTTGTGAATTCCTCCTTGTCTTTGGGATGGCTCCTGTTTGATCATTGGATAGGGCCCTGGGCTGGCCATACTGCTTCAGTCAATGACTGAGATGGGGTGAAACTGAGATACAAGGTTGTCTGAAGTCTATGGCTGAGACCGAGATATTCAGACCTGACTCCAGTCTTTCAGTGGGTTTCTGGGTGAGCAAACCTGCCTTCAGAATGTCTTAAGAAGGGCTGGAGCCAATTCACAGGGCTGTTTCAGTATCCACAGTGAGATTGAGGTCAGGGCATCGGCCTGCTTGTTATCACTGGGTTTCCCTCCTTTTGGATTCCCAGGTAATCCATACTGCTCTCCACCTGCAAACTAAATGGGTCAGGACCAAGATCCCAGACTACTTAAGAATCTACTCAAGGACAGAAGTTGGCATGCTTGCCCTAGGGGCCGAGATGGGTATGTCTTCTGGTGGAACCCTGGCTGGGTAGAACTTTTCTGAGACTACAACTGGAAGGAACTAAAACAAACCTTTAAAGCTAAGTCAGAGTCTTCTGTAGGACTGATATTAGTAAGCCCAACCCAGTGGCAGCAATGAATGACCCTCTTAGTAGTTCCCTATGAGGGTAGGATTGCTCTCAGAATGCAGCTGAAAGAGACTGGAGCTACATTCAAGTCCCTTTTCAGAAGTAATGTAGAAGAAAGCCCAGCAAGCCTGTCAGCTTGCATCTCCCAAGAGTTCTCTTGCACAGGAAGGGTAACTCTGCAGTTGTGGCAGAAAGGGGCTGGAGCTGCAACAGAGAAACTTCAGGATCTACTCTGAGATACAGGCTAGCAAGCCTGCCCAGTTGGCACAGACAGGCTTGTCTCCCATCAGTTTTTGTGCCAGCTGTTCCCTGCAAGGATGGAATAGCTCTCTGGCTGCAACTGAGAAGGGCTGGAGCCAGGATAAAGTCCCTTCAATATCTGCTACAAGGAATCCAGCAAGGCAATCCTGATTGTTCAGAAAGGCTAGTTTCCCAGCACTTCCCTGCATGGGTGGGATTACTCTCAGGTTGCAGCAGAAAGGAGCTGGAGCCAAGACAGAGCTCCTTCAGGATCTGCTGTGGAACAGAGACCAGCAAGCCTGTCCTGGTGGCATACCTGCATAAGTCTCCCCCTGGGTCCTTGTGTAAGCAGTACTAAGCTGGGACCAGGTGATGGGGCTGGAGCCAAGTTATACAATAACTTCAGTGTTCACTTCTGAGACTGATGTTGACAGGTAGGTGAGCCTGTCTGCAAAGTTACTAGTCTGTGTGATTCCTCTTGGATCCCTTGCCAGATAGTTTTGGTAGCAGACTCAAGGCCAAATGGGGCTATAGCCAGTCCTTCAGGGAATAAGGCCGTTTCAGGGTTTGAACCCAGGAGGACAATTAGCAGGAATGTCACCTGGGCTCAAGTCTAAACTCTTAAAATGACCCTCCTAGGTCTTGTGCTCCACTGAAATTTCACAACCTCCTAGCTGAATCATTAGGGTCCCACAAAGAGACTTTTGTCTGTGGATAGTTGAAAAATTCTGCTGTTTGTGGGGAAATGTAAGCAGGTGACCTTCTATTGCACCATCTTGCGGATGGCAGTACAAAATTTATATTGTAATAGAAGGGATAATAATTTCCCTGGGGGAGGAGAGCAGGGCTAGCAATTGTGATAGTGTGTTTGGGGAGGTTCGTTCTGGGATGCTTTTATTGATTTGTTTAACTGAGTAGTGGTTTTATAGTTGCATTCACTTTGTTGTAATTCATTTAGAAATTGTTGTATGCTTTTATTATGAAGGTTACACTTCAGTAAAAAGTTAATATAATTTAGCTTATTATGTAATTTAACAAATGAAGTCCAGATTTAAATAATTTATCTAACAAATTACACTGAACAAATTTTAAGTTATGGTACACTTAATAAACACAATTTTCTCATTGCCTGAGATCCTTCCAATTACACTAGTTTAAAACAAAATTAAATAAAATAATGTTAATTTAATTAAAAGTAGAATAATATAAGAACCTCTAAATACTGTCGATTGCGAATGTAGTTTTCTCCACAGTGTGATAGTGTCCATGTGTTTTCTGCTTCAGTAAATATGTTTCAATTCACGCAACATGTATTGAAGTGTTAATTGTACAAAAGACACTGTGATAGGTACAAAATAAGGTAAAGACGTCACACTTCTCTCAAGAAACTAGGCTAGTCATTCAAATGGAAACTTAAGGCACATTCACTCTTTTGTATTTAATATATTTTTCACACCTTGGAAATAAAATTTCAATGTAAAGAATAAAGTTGTCATCATTGTAAGGTTCCATAGTCTGTGTCCTTTATATACTTAAAGAAAAAGAAAATCTCTTTAATATAAACGTTAAGTTCATGCTAGTGGTTTTATATTTAAATGTGTATATGCACACACACACACACGTATCAGTGTGAAAGCAATTGAAAAAAATTTTAAAAGATTGAAGAATGGCTACACTTGCCTGTGAAAGGAAATTATTAATGGGTAAGGGTGAGCCAAGGGCACTCCAGGAAAAGATGATTACTTGAGCTCAAAAGGAACTGTTGACAATTGTGGGTTATTTCCAAATAACAGCTGGTCATATTGTTTGGCAGTGTTGTGAAATAAAAATCTGAAAGAAATATAAGGCAAGATTTGGAAGTTAGTGGTTCTACTGTGCTTAGGCTTGAAAAATAAACTAGAATGAGAATTATCTATTTAATTTGGTAGTCAACAGGAAGAGACTACTAAAGAGTTTGGTTTTAGATAATTTATTTAGTAATATTAATGTGTAATTAACACAATATGGATGAGCATGGAAGACAAAATAAATTCACCTTTTGGAGATGCATAATAATAATATAAATGAATGTAAATAAGCAAAGCACCAAACATAGTATAATCAGGAATAGAAAAAAAAATCAAACACTTGACTAGAAATTAGAGAAGAGAAATTGGGGTCAAAACAATATTGAAGTGTGAGGCATATATGACTAGGTGTCAAAAGATGAAAATGGTAGATCTAGCTAAGTCAGCAGAAAAGGCATTTTTCTTCACATCAGTAGAAACTTGCCAATGTTGGAAGAGAGATTGGAGGACAGGTATAATTAAAGGCAAAGGAAGATATTTCCTTCTTTGAGTTAAAATGTTTGTTATCTCTCATTATAATTTTTCAAACATTTATATTTAAAGTGTGTTTCATCTTATTTTGTTGAGAAACAAGTTAATATTTTGAATTGTTTTCAAATACTTTCTCAAAAATGACTGTTTTTACTTGAATCATGATACATACTTTGGAAAGACAGGGGCTTTCAAAGTCTGTAAGAATGAACAGACTTTCATATTGTTTGTACATATTATTGAAAAAACATAAACAGTGGACTAAAAATTTCAGGATTCAGTGTATGTATTCATATTTCATTTCTCATAACAAATAAATGGCATTTTGTATACCAAACAATGAAACATCATAGTAAAAGCTTATAATATCTTAAAGCACTGTCTTTAAAATATACTGTTGCTTAATAGTTTCTTGCAAACTTATTAGCCAACAATGAGGAATTACAATAAAGGGTATTCAGAAAACTTAAATCCACATTCACAAGAATGAAATTAAACCATCATTTGAGACCATATACAAAAATCAACTCCAAGTGGTTTAAAAGTGGAAGCATAATATCTGAAACTGTAAAAACTACTAGAAGAAAACACAAGGGAGAAGCTCCATGACTTTGGATTAAGCAATGATTTTTTTTGATATGACAAAAGCACAGGAAATAAAAGCAAAAATGTATAAACGGACTTACATCAAACTAAAAAACTGAATAGCAAAAGAAACAATCAACAGACTGAAATGACAACCTGCACAATGTGAAAAGCAATTGCAAACCATACATCTCTGATAAGGAGTTCATATCTAAAATATATGAGAAACTCAATTCAATAGCAAGAAAACAAATAACTTCATTTAAGTAAATAGGCAAATGGCCTAAATAGATATTTCTTAATATAATACATACAAATTTGTTAGGTATATGAAAAAATACTCAATATCACTTATCATCAAAGAAATGCAAAATTAAAACCACAATGAAATATCACCTCACACCTATCAGACTGGCTTTTATCAAAAAGTTAAAAGTTTTGGTAAAGATGTGGAGAAAAGGGAACCCTTGCATATTGTTGGTGGCGATGTAAATTTCTACAGCCATTATGAAAAACAATCTGGAGGCTTTTCAAAATATTAATAATGAAACTGCCATGTGATTCAGCGATTTCACTACTGTTTATCCAAAGGAAATAAAATCAATATTTTGAAAGATATCTTCACTCCTATGCTTGTTGCAGCATTATTCACAATAGCCAATATATGGAATCAGTCAATCAAAGTGTCCATATACTGATGAATAAATAAAATGTGGTACAGATACACAATGCAATATGAATTAGCCTTAAAAAATAATGAAATTCTGTCATTTGAGATAACATGGATGAAGCTAGAGAACATTACGTTAAGTAAAGTAAGCCAGGCATGGAAAGACAAACACTGCATGATCTCAATTATATGTGGAATCTAAATAAGTCAAACTTAGAGGAGTAGAGGATAGAATGGTGCTTAACAGGGACTGGGAGATGGTTAAAGGATACAAAATTTGAGTTAGATAGGAGGAATATCTTTAAGAGATTTGTTGTAGAAAATAGTGACTATAGGGGCCGGGCGTGGTGGCTCATGCCTATAATCCCAGCACTTTGGGAGGCCGAGGCAGGTGGATCACGAGGTCAGGAGTTTGAGACCAGCCTGGCCAACATAGTGAAATCCCGTCTCTACTAAAAATACTGAAAATTAGCCAGGCGTGATGGCAGGCACCTGCAATCTCAGCTACTCAGGAGGCTGAGGCAGGAGAATCGGTTGAACTGGGAGGCAGAGGGTGCACTGAGCCAAGATCACGCCACTGCACTCCAGCCCGGGCAACAGTGAGAGGCTTGGTCTCAAAAAAAAAAAAAAAAAAAACCAGAAAGAAAGAAAAAAGTGACTATGGTAAATTATAAGTTATTCTGAAAAAAAATTAAAAAGATAACAATTAGAATGAGTAAGTATCTGTCAAAAATGAACTAGTATTTAAACTGGATTAATGTTCATAGCTATAGTATCTTTAATTTGTATTTTTTAGCTTCTTTAATTTTTTTGGTCTTATAAGTATTCCTTACATTTGTTTGTAATCTTTACAATAAGATGTTAAAGGCAAGCTCTGTGTTTTCTGCATTCTTAGATCCTTTTGTTAATAAATTTATTTCCTTAAAGTCTGTGCTTTAAAAATCAGCCAACCAACCAACCCACAGGAAACAAACACATTGTGGCCTCTGGTTATAATTTCTATCCAGTGCAACACTTAATTGATATTATGTGGTTATAATTCCAAGAGTACAAAAGGGCATATAGTTAAACTAGGCCTTTTCTGGAAATTCCATCAACATAGAGAAATGTAGGCAGACTGCATGTTCTTTCAGGGATATTTTAGGCTCATTGGTTTATGTATACAAATGCATCTCTGTGAAAAATAGCACATTTCATACATCTGGAATTGCTTTCATTCAGTAATGTCTCTTGGTAGTCATGCCCTATTAGTAAATTTTTGTAAGAGCTGCCATGGAATACTTAGCATAGTTGTGCCATAACTGATTTATTAATTTTCTGTGTATTTGCTACTACAAGCAATGCTTCAATAAACTACTCTCTCTATATAAATATCTATGGTAGATATAGATATATATAATTTGAGTGTTTATGATGGTGTATATTTAAGATGGATTATTAAAAGGAGAATTACTGCTAAAATATTTCCAAATATTATTTTAAAGTATATAATACGTTACAATTTACAACCATGAAGATTATGATTTATAATATGTGAGGCATGTGAAAGTACCTGTTTTCCTTCACATTTTATATTTTGATCTTTGCATGCCAATAATGGATATTTGGTATTTCAATGCACATTGCATTTTCATTTCTCATATAATTTAGGCTTTATAACTTTGAATACGATTAAAAACCATTTGTATTTTCTTTTCCCAGTAAACAATTTGCTTATATATTTTGTCCCTTTTTCTACTCTTTTTATCTGCCGGACTTTCTCATGTTTGACCTTCCATACCCATTTCTGTGTTGAGAGCTACTTATGATCCAGTTCATTTTGAAACATAGTCTAATGTTAGCTTAATCTGTTGCTTGAATCTGTGATTTTTTTTCATTTATTTTAAATCTTTCTCCTTTGATGTAGTATTAGTCCATTCTCATGCTGCTATAAAGACTTGTCTGAGATTGGGTAATTTATAAGAGAAAGAAGTTTAATGGCTTCACAGTTACACATAGCTGGGGAGGCCTCAGGAAACTTACAATTGTGGGGAAAGGGGAAGAAAACACATCCTTCTTCACATGATGGCAGGAAGGAGAAGTGCTGAGAAAAAGGGGGAAAAGCCCCTTATGAAACCATCAGATCTCATGAGAACTCATTCACTACATGAGAACAGCATAAGAGTAATAGCCCCCATGATTCAGTTACCCCCCATGATTCAATTACCCCCCATGATTCAATTACCCCCCATGATTCAATTACCCCCATGATTCAATTACCCCCATGATTCAATTACCCCCCACCAGGTCCCTCCCAAGACAGATGGGGATTATGGAAACTACAATTGAAGATGAGATTTTGGTGTGGACACAGTCAAACCGTATCAGATGTGAAACAGGCTTGTTTTCTAGAGTCGCAAAACTGCTGTCCCTTGATTTGTATCCCTTGATTTGCCACATTGCTATGCATTCAGTGATAAACTTTTAAAAGACCAGTATTTATATGGTTCTACTTTCTTATTATCATCTTACTCTGTAAAATTTTGTAATATAAGTAATTTTTCTGTCACTTAAAGCGTACTCTCACATCATTAGAGTCATTTTAATCTTTAAATAGAAGATATTTGTAGTCCTTCTGTATTTGACTTTTTTTTTTTAACATTTATACCTGTTGATTACTGTCTCCCTCTTGAGAGCCAGTGTAATGCAGTTCTAGATCTTCTCAATACTCTGAGGGTTATTTGACTTATTTCAGATTTTGGGGGCCTTCTCTCTATATAATCTTCTACTGATTATTAGATGCTGTGTTATCACATCACCTGTTCTTTAGTGACACTGTCACATACTTGTTTCACTCTTAAATTCCAGTATGAATACAAATCTGCATTTGCATTATCAGCTTTATTTGAATAAACCTCTCACATTTTAAACTTCGTAAGTCTATAAACAAACCCATTATTTTCCCTTCAATATTCCTCTAGCTTATTTCTATTCTCTAAATGACCTCACCATTTTTCTTGCTTTTGCTTTTTTCATTCTTTCCAAAATATTTAAAAACTATTATGTCTTAAACAATTAGTAGGAGAAATAAATATGCAAATTCTGAAATAGGATGAAAGCAGAAAGCAGATTAGAGTTGGAGATCATGACCACATGATTATCGGAGTTCTATAATCATGAGAAACTTTATGGCATGTAGCTAAAATCCATGAACTGGAAGAATGAATAGGATAAGCATTTAGTTATCATCTTTAGTGCTTAATTGAAGGATTGCTGTACTCGTTAACTCTTCTATACCTCTGTGTTGTGAGCATCTGTGTGCCAAGGGCTTCTGTGTATTTAGGGTTCCTGCAGTTATTCCATTCCCATATCTCTAAGAAGCCACAAACAGAAAGAAACAGGCTCACAGTAGGTACCCTGGCAGGCATATTTGATTTACACTTATAAGAAGCTGTCCTGTGTTGGCTAAAAGTACATGGAGCTAGTTGCTGCAGTTGTTACCAAAATAAGAGTTGAGAGGCTAGAAGTAATGCATAAGAAATGCCTGGCTTATTGTAATTGTCCTGTATTTTAACAGACCAGATTACTATTCATTTACAAAACCTGATCTCCACTTTCTCACTTGGTGACTTTGATTGAGCTAACGTGTACCTTCAGGTGCCCTTCATTCTATATCTGCCAATCCTAATCCCACCCATTCTTTAATCCCCAGCTTAAATTACCCCTCCTTGAGTTTGGCTCATTACTAAAAACCTATGTTTTTTTGCTAACTTGTATATACCAATAAGGGGTCTTTGGTAGTCTTAATTAAATGAATCTATTTTAAAGACAAGCATATGTTTCTTTTCTTTGTAGTGTTTGATTAATTCTATCCAAACTATTAAGATTGAAAATGTTTGTCATGATGCTATTATATCTGCGACCAGTTATTCTATTTTTACCTCAGTTGTCTCATCTATATCATCTGGGTTAATAATACCTATTTTGCTAAGTTACTTCAAATTTTAAATAATGAACAATAAGTAATGTGCTTGCACAGAGTAAATGTCCTCCAAAACTTACTTTCCCACCTGCAAGGCCATGCTAGGAACCTATTGTTTTCTATGTTCGTTTGAATTAACTAATTGCAAATGAAGTTGTCTACAGTTAAGCAATGCTTAGCTCTTCAGTGAGGATCACAATTTTTTTTGCTTTATTTTATTCGCTGATTGCCACAGTTATTATATTGCCACCATGGAGGAGGAGGAGGTGGAAGGAGATTCTGAAGCCTTGGGGCAAAGCTGGTGCTGTGGCAGTCAGAGCAGAGAGACAGAATGATGCCACTGATTGCTGTGCTTCTGGAGACTGTTCTACTTCTGAATTTCCAATTCAGTGAAATAATGCCTATCCTCATTTATTAGCCTTTTAGAGTTGGGTTTTCTGGTTTGCATTGTTTAAAGTATTCAAAATGGCACATACTTCTACTTAGCTTTAATGTTTATTCTTTTTATGTCTTAGGCTCTGCTGCTGTCCTGTCCATAAGGTTGTTTTTTTTGTTGTTGTTTTTTGTTTTTTGTTTTTTGTTTTGTTTTTTTTTTTTGAGAGACGGAGTCTCGCTCTATCGCCCAGGCTGGAGTGCAGTGGCGCAATCTCGGCTCACTGCAAGCTCCACCTCCCGGGTTCACGCCATTCTCCTGCCTCAGCCTCTCCGAGTAGCTGGGACTACAGGCGCCCGCCACCACGCCCGGCTAATTTTTTGTATTTTTAGTAGAGACGGGGTTTCACCGTTGTTTGTTGGTAAAATATTAAACTACAGGAAACATAACAGCCTCAGAAAAGCATGACTCAACATGCAGCCTGGGACACTTCAGGGTCTCTCTACTGTGCACAGCATTTGTTCTGCTTTCAAGGCTCCCCACAGCATCTGAAGCTTTACATCCCTGGAGGCAATTGCCCATATGTTTACCTTTATTACCAACCTGCAGTTTCCAGGCATCTGCTAAATTACAATTTTGAGTGCTTAATGGTGATTTCATTTGTGTAAAAAAAAGGGGGGGGGAGACTCTTTGCCCCTCATTAACTTCGAATGGCATTGCACCACAGCGTAGAGCTGGCATATAGATACATTGAAAGAATCGGGTAGAGCTTAGAGGATTAGAAGCTTATGTGTGCTGTGAGGAGGTAAGAGTCAGGTTGTGTTCACGTGTGTTTATGTTCTTTCTTGGAACAATAAAGTAAACAGATTTTCTCCTCTGAAAGAAAGAAAGTTTCAATAATATAGAAATAGCTTTGACCCTATCTAGGGCCCTTATGTCTTTTCAACCCCAAGGGGCATATCACAGAGTATGTAGGAGAATATGGCAATATATAAAAGGCGAAAAAGGCCGCAGAGCTACAGATGTTCCCCAATCCTATGTAAGCTGCTTCTCTATAGAGCCTTCCATTCTGCAAAGCTTCCAGCTTGTTCTGTCAAAGCACCTGATGACCGCAGTGCCTCCAACACTCTTGGCTGTCCTGTCTTTCCTTGGTTAACTTCTCTTGTTAGTGCAGTTGAGTTATCAACATGGTATAAGTGTTACATCAATACCATTTCAGAAATAAAACACTAGCCATGCAAAGGCTGAAGCAAATTGTTTTCCAACTAAATGCTGGCAGCCTGCTCTTATAGATTAAGACCAGGTTTCTCCACAAAGCACTGAAGCAGCAAATTTAAAAGGAGGCAAATAGAACATAGACTATATAGCAACAGAGATAAAACAGTTCATTACCTAGCTAATGTTTGCATTTTTCTGCTTTAGAGCAAGTATAAAATTAGAGATAACAAAATGACACTTAAAAGACTCTGGACATTTAGAGAGAAATGTAGCTTTTAAAGACATTTTTCTTCTATTCCTGGAAAAAGTAAGCGAGGGGAAGGTGAATGTATCAGGTACAAATCACACAGGCAGAAAATATAGAGGAAAGAACTAAAGCCTAACTCAATTCTATGGATTTTAATTATAGAAATCTGGCCAAGTCACTCTCCTCCTTGCAGGGACTGTTATTACTTTATTTTGAAGAAATTGAAACAGTTGTCTTCTCTACTGAACAGGGTTGTGGCAAAAACAAAATGGCATTGTGAATGTAAAAGTTCATTAAAAACTCTACAATGTGATAGCATAATGTAAACTACCACTTTTTTTTTTTTTTTTTTTTTTTT
>NW_026652291.1:77240259-77249929 GCF_009828535.3 Hylobates moloch
TGCCCATATGTTTACCTTTATTACCAACCTGCAGTTTCCAGGCATCTGCTAAATTACAATTTTGAGTGCTTAATGGTGATTTCATTTGTGTAAAAAAAAGGGGGGGGAGACTCTTTGCCCCTCATTAACTTCGAATGGCATTGCACCACAGCGTAGAGCTGGCATATAGATACATTGAAAGAATCGGGTAGAGCTTAGAGGATTAGAAGCTTATGTGTGCTGTGAGGAGGTAAGAATCAGGTTGTGTTCACGTGTGTTTATGTTCTTTCTTGGAACAATAAAGTAAACAGATTTTCTCCTCTGAAAGAAAGAAAGTTTCAATAATATAGAAATAGCTTTGACCCTATCTAGGGCCCTTATGTCTTTTCAACCCCAAGGGGCATATCACAGAGTATGTAGGAGAATATGGCAATATATAAAAGGCGAAAAAGGCCGCAGAGCTACAGATGTTCCCCAATCCTATGTAAGCTGCTTCTCTATAGAGCCTTCCATTCTGCAAAGCTTCCAGCTTGTTCTGTCAAAGCACCTGATGACCGCAGTGCCTCCAACACTCTTGGCTGTCCTGTCTTTCCTTGGTTAACTTCTCTTGTTAGTGCGGTTGAGTTATCAACCTGGTATAAGTGTTACATCAATACCATTTCAGAAATAAAACACTAGCCATGCAAAGGCTGAAGCAAATTGTTTTCCAACTAAATGCTGGCAGCCTGCTCTTATAGATTAAGACCAGGTTTCTCCACAAAGCACTGAAGCAGCAAATTTAAAAGGAGGCAAATAGAACATAGACTATATAGCAACAGAGATAAAACAGTTCATTACCTAGCTAATGTTTGCATTTTTCTGCTTTAGAGCAAGTATAAAATTAGAGATAACAAAATGACACTTAAAAGACTCTGGACATTTAGAGAGAAATGTAGCTTTTAAAGACATTTTTCTTCTATTCCTGGAAAAAGTAAGCGAGGGGAAGGTGAATGTATCAGGTACAAATCACACAGGCAGAAAATATAGAGGAAAGAACTAAAGCCTAACTCAATTCTGTGGATTTTAATTATAGAAATCTGGCCAAGTCACTCTCCTCCTTGCAGGGACTGTTATTACTTTATTTTGAAGAAATTGAAACAGTTGTCTTCTCTACTGAACAGGGTTGTGGCAAAAACAAAATGGCATTGTGAATGTAAAAGTTCATTAAAAACTCTACAATGTGATAGCATAATGTAAACTACCACTTTTTTTTTTTTTTTTTTTTTTTTTTGAGACGGAGTCTCGCTCTGTAGCCCAGGCTGGAATGCAGTGGTGCGATCTCCGCTCACTGCAAGCTCCGCCTCCCAGGTTCACGCCATTCTCCTGCCTCAGCCTCCTGAGTAGCTGGGATTACAGGCGCCCGCCACCATGCCCAGCTAATTTTTTGTATTGTGAGTAGTTCAATTAATGTCACAAAAAATGAGAGACCAAAAAATGACTGGCAGGAAGTAAAGGAGGGGGAAAGTGCTGCTCTCTACATAACCTCTAAATTCTACTGACTCAGGCTAGTCACTTATCTTCCCGTAGTCTTAGTCCTCTCGTCTTCAAATCTAGGATAAATTTGGCCTCCTTTGAGGATGAATTATGAGGACTAAAGGAGTACTCATTAAGAGCATCAACTCCAATCAAACAGTCTGGGGATTAAATATTCCCCTTGAAATGTACTATCCAGGTAAATTTGGGTGAATTATGTAACCTTTCTAATTTGACTTTCTTTCTTTATGTGAGGATTACAATAGTATCTACCACATATATTTTTGTGCGACATTAAATAAGAAACCGTATTTTAGCTCATGGTGGAGTGCCTGTAAAAAGAAAAAAATCCCAAAAATGAGAGATGAATGGAAAGAGGCATAATGATGTGACCAGGGTATTCAGAAAAGGAAGTGAGCTAAACTCCCAATTTCCCCTAATTGTCCAACTTGGAGTCATAATGAAATGCTCTCATAATTAGGGCATATTCCCTCTAGATAAATGAGGGTGACAATACATACAGTGCAAATAATTCTTTTTAGACCATGCATTAGCATCTTTCAAATCATATTCCCATGCTCAGTGTTTTTTCAGAAGTGGGGAATCAAGTCCTGTGGACAAACCCGTGTGTTGAGTAAGCCTCCTCCCCATTCCTATGTCCATAACTAAGTCTTTTTGTAGCATTTCCCAGTCCTATCCCTCTGCCAGCTTTGGCTTGTCCACCAAACAAGGTTATGTGTGATGTCAGTACTAATTTTCATTAGCTTATTTAGTATTAAGGCAACTTCTTGTGAAACACAACCCTATTTATTTTGGTTCACTATTTATTTTATTTTGCTTAGTAAAGAAAAACTTCATGATATGGTTAGGCTTTTTGTCCCCATCCAAAACTCATCTTGAATTGTAATCCCCAGGTGTTAAGGAAGAGACCTGTGTGGAAGTGACTGGATTATGGGGGTGGTTTCCCCCATGCTGTTCTTATGATATGAGTGAATTTTCAGGAGATCTGATGATTTTAAAAATGGTCATTTTTCCTGCGCTGTCATATCCTCTCTCTCACCTGCTGCCCTGTAAGAGGTCCCTTCTTTTCCCTCGGTCATAATTGTAAGTTTCCTGAGGCCTACCCAGCCATGGGGAACTGTGAGTCAATTAAACCTCTTTTCCTTTATAAATTCTTCAGACTCGGATAGTATCTTTATAGCGGTGTGAGAATGGACTAATATACTTCAATCACGTTGTAAAATCAAACTTTGCAGGCAGCAGTTGTCTAGGGCACATGAGGGAGTTTTTACCTGCTTCTTTATCATAGCCCCTGGTATGTATAAATAGACATTTATACTTTTGTCTTTATTTTTTAGCTCAAAAATTTTTTAAATAATAAGAAATTTAAAAAACGTGAAGTTAAGACTAAAAGTTTCTCAAATGTCTTAGTTTTGAGAGTTGAAAGTAACATGTAATAACAAATTCCAAACATTTCAGTATGACTATGCTTAAGTACATGTGATGGAAGTATTTGGTCAATCTAATTTACTTCAAGCTACTTAACAAATCTAGAAATGCTTTGTCATTTTTCAGAAGTCTTTCAGAAGTTGTAGTACATCAAAATAATATACTTTTAAGAGGTTTCTTTATTATCTTCTGATCATAGATACTTGGCTTAGTACGAACATATAACTTTACACCAAGTTGCTTAATTCTGAAATTTCTGTTTGTAATTGCCTACTTCTCCTGTAGAGAAGACTTTAAGCATACTTAGAGCTGTGTTCAATACACTTGCAATTACTGCTACAAAATATTTGCATGAATTGGACCTATTGATGAAGGACAAACCTGAGGATATTCAATCTAGTCCTCCTTATTTGACAAATTAAGTTCCATTTATGCTATCTCTTTTTTTGTCTGATAAAAAACAATAAGGTTTATGAAGTTCACTTTTATAAAAATCAGAGAAAGCATATTTAGTAATCATATTACATTTATAGATGTTTTAAGGTATACTTGAATAAATAACAGAATAAGAATATAATTGTTTATTTTTACTATAATAAAAGTAACATTGCAAAAATAAAAACTACATTCACTTATTTTCTAATCAAACTGGATTTTGGCCAAACATATTTGTAATTATTAAAAAACAACATTGTTACATAGAATTTATTAGCCTATATAACCAATTAAATCAATTTTCAACCTCTTAAATAAACAGCATGTGTTAGGCCAGCATTAAAAACTTTCATATGAAAAAAAATCTCTTAATGATCAGTAAAAGAATATTAAATTTATTATTTGTTACAGAAAATAAAGGGCCAGATGTCAGTAACAGCAATGAGCTCCCTAAAGTGGAAAAACAAAATTAATTCATGCCAGTAATATAGTGGAGGGACTTACGCTATATAAGGAATAAATACTCAAGAAAATAAAGGCATGGGTAGAACACATATTTAATTTAATTTAATTTTTTTCTTCTACTAGCTTGAGAAGTGAGAAACCCTTATTGGATAAATTGCCTTGTGTTTCTGACAAAGTTGCTCTAAATAAACCCTTTTTAATTGCCATTTTAAAAATTGAAGCATTAATATATTTAAAGGCTGAAATGCAAGATGATCTTAAAGTTTTCCTACTCAAAAAATCATACCACTTCAATAGCTAAACAAGAAGCATCTCATCAGAAACCAACCTCTTCATCTAATGAAAGAAAGAAGTCTGAAATGGCTGATCTATAGCTTTCTTATGTCTATCATTTGTGTAAGAGAATGAGTGATGCTGAAAAATAGATGAAAAAAACCACCAATTTTCTCTTAATGTTCTAGCATCAGACAGAAATCGTTATGATGGGTATTCCTACAGCAATTCCTAGGATCTATGAATCCATTCATTCCCTAAGTATACTTTGTGGATCAAAACAATATGATACCCAGTAATATGTGCACTACTGTTATTCAAGTTAATATAGAGGTATATTAGTATGACTATTAATATACGTATTACATAAGACCTAAGACCAGAACAGGAAAAGACTAAAGAAAATGCTTGAGGTTTCTGGCTGGGGGAAAAGGAGTACACCTACAGGATGGGGTGTTAATATTTGCCATTCTGGACAGCATCAACAGCTATCCTAGAAGAATTTTAACCTGAAGTTAACATGAGAATTTGTCTTTCAGTTCTCTTTATGTAACTTCTGTCATATATCAGAAGCTCTTTCCAGCTCTGTCCAAAAAAGGTCATGCAATAATAGAACAGAATGACTGAAAATGTAATGATAAGAGTAGGGGCAGGCTGTGCCATAAAACGTAAGGAGAGTAGAAGGGAAAAAGTGACTGATGAGTCCATGGAAGAGAGGGCCAAGAAAGAAGGATCCACAGAGGAATGAGGCCATCCAAGGAACTGAGCGAGGGATGACTGCCTGTGCCCAGGGAGGAGTGAGTGAGTCCACCTGAATTTCTTTTATTTTTTTTAAATTATACTTTAAGTTCTAGGGTACATGTGCAAGGATCTAGAACTAGAAATACCATTTGACCCAGCCCTCCCATCACTGGGTATATACCCAAAGGATTATAAATCATGCTGCTATAAAGACACATGCACACCTGAATTTCATAGATTAGTCAATCCAGATTTCACACCCGGAAGCCACTTCTATTAGTTTGGAGTTGGGAAAGTTTCCAGTAGCATGGTTTATGATTTATTGTTTCAGGGTAATTGTTTTTGATGATGAAGGATAAAATAACTCCATTATGAAACTTTCAGGTCCTTCTTTAGAAGTAGTATTGTATTAAAAACGAAACAAAATGAAACAAAACCTCACACCAAATGTCTATGAAGCCGTAGGCTTCTGTCTTCCTTAATAGCTTCTAGATAGTGCTGATTACAGAGGATCTCTCTTCATGGGAGTTTTTAGCCTATTAAGAACATGTGGTGCTGTACATTTCAACATTGCTATGAGAATACATTTCTAATGTTCTCATAAAAATTTTTAATATTTGAAGTAATGATATGGAAATTAGCTTAATTTTATCATTTCATATTGCATTGAAAATTATACCACCACTGTATACTTAATAAATATATGCAACTATAATTCGTCAATATGTAATAAAAAGAAACACATTTATTCCTTTAAAAGTATGTGTACATGAGTATTCTTCAAGTAACAGTCTAAGGGAAGAAACTCAAGCTCTTTGGCAACAAGTTAAATCTAGAAAAAACAATTTCCAAGCTTCTGGGAATCATCAATACATATATTAATGTGTTTATTATGTCTTAATTATTGTTAATGAAGTGGAGGTATATACACGTAGACATTTTCAAGGAAAAGTGCTTAAATTACTTTGCAAAACATGGAATATGTTAATATTATTTATATCAAAATTAAAAGCTATGAAAAAAATATTTAAAAAGTGTGCTAATCTCAACTAAGAAAATATAACAGCTTTCTTTCCTACAAATAATAGAAATTCACTATTTTGTAAATTGTTTAGCTTGTGGAAATCACGTAAAAACTTTCCAATAATTTTACAAAATTAATATAATGTTTATCAAAATATGATAAAAGAGTAAAAAGTAGGAATCAATAGAAAAGTTTCACTGATGAGTAGTTGTAAAAATCTCGAACATTGTTATAGGAAGTCAAACCAGCGTTTTATCAAAACAACTATACCAAATGCATGCAGTGCTTATTCCAGTATTACACAGATATATAAAAACAAAGGAGCTGTTATCTTTATCCTAAATTGTTGCCACACAGATGAAAATATCAGCAGTAGGAAAATGTCAATACAGAAAACCCTCTGCATATGTAACAACATATATGTATGCATATATAGAGACATAAAAACACATTTTTCTTTAATATAATCACAAAATTCGTGCAATAAAATTTAATATTTTATTGAATTTAAAGGGAGAAGTTCAGTGGGGCATAGCTTCAGTTCGTGTTGCTGCTTTTCTTCTACAGAAATATTTCTAAAATCCTATAAGAAAGAAATATCTTGAAAAATAAAATAATAATGGAAAATATTAGGAATTTGAAGTTAATTATGCTTTAGAAAATGTCTATTGAATTTCTGCTCTGAAACATAAAATTTGGAACTGGTTAAAATATGTAATGTAGAAATTAGTATTACGATTAATACTAGTTAATATAGTGTTGATACTGTAAATTAGTTAATTCCAATAGAATAACATGGGAAAAATCTATAACATATTCTAAGTGAAAAATATAAAAGTGTTATCAATAGTTTGATAACCAATTAATTATATAATGTTTATACTGGAAAACTAAAGAAAATAATATTCTTAATTTGACAACATTTTTGTCAGGATAGCTGGTCAATTATTTTTCTTTATCTTCTGTGAGTGTGTCCTCTTTATTTCTACAACGAATACATCTACTGTTTATAGTAGTAAAATAAGTTTTTAACATAGGTACAGTAGTATTCCAAGTGTGTATGTGTGCGCATATATATGTGTGTGTGTGTGTGTGTGTGTGTGTGTGTGTGTGTGTAGTCCCACACCCACTTTATTGGTAACTTTTGTCATTGGCTACTAAAGACAGACCACCAGTAACATACCTGTAGTCAAACAAAGATAATTTTATTGCTTACTGCATGGATGTTTCAGAACATGTTTTGGGGGACTTGTTACAGGATCTGGGCTTGGTTTGGTGATTTGGGCTTATATTAGGAGTTTTTGCTGGATTGGGTCATGTATGAAAGTGGTAGCAAATCTATGATTGGATAATTACTAATCTTTACGTAGGAGGCAGAAAGAATGAAGATGGCCTAAAGTTGTAACAGGAAGAAGAAACCACAGTCACATATTTTAGGAGCAGGAGAATCTTGACCATTTTTGTGATTCATGCTGAATTCTGCTTTTTGACTGTTGAGGCACACTTATACAGTGATTTTGTTTTTATCTTGTTCATTATTGGTACAGGGTAACTTTAAATTATTTTTGTGTTTGAAATTGTGGGAACATCATAGCCTAGCTGTTAGTGCTAGCTGTCAAGGTTGCTTTTCCCTTTCCCCATTGTTTATTGTGGGGATGATGTTCTTAAAGTGTAGGCACTAGACTGCAGCTTAGCATCACCTGAGAAACTGTTTGAAATGTAAACCCTCACGCCCACCCGAGAAGCACTGAATCAGAAACTCTGGGCATGGGGCCAAACTATGTATCTTTTCACAAGCCTTTTGGTCCAGATAATTCTAACACTAGCTAAAATTTGAAAACCTATTGCAATGGTTAATCACATTGACTACACATTAGCATCCTCTGGGGAATGGGGGGCTTTAAAATCATACTGATGGCCAAGACCAATTCCTGTTTAATTGCAGTCAAAAATATCCGAGCGTGGAACAAGGGTTTGGTAATTTTTAAATGTGCCTTAGCTATTATAATGTGCAACCTTGTTAGGGAATCTCTGTTCTATCCTATTTGGGTAAAGGCAAAAAGAAAATAAAAACAGAAAGCAAACCCACAAAGAAACAAAAATACATCACTTCCCTGCCCCCCTTCTGTGTTCATCCACAATGCTATTATTCCTATTGGAGAATAATTTTGAAATGTTAATTAAATTTGAAAATTCCAATAACATACAATTTAGCAGTTCCATTTTGAAGTATATGCCATAGATAACCTCTTACATGTGCACAAAGTATTCTATATATGAATATTTATCTCATCACTGTTTATACTAGGAAAGAATGTAAATATGATACAGTCCACAGCTGAGAGATGGATAAATTGTAAGATGTTTATAAAATGCTACACAATGCTGTGGTTAAAATAGACTGTATCAACTATATCAATGTGGATAAACCTCAAAACATAGAATGATGAGTGAACACAGAAATACAAAAATATTGCATGTAATTTAAGTAAAACTTAAAAACCTTAAATAATGTTGGATGTTTTTATAGATACAATGTATTGTCCAGTACTAATTTGAAAGGAAGCACACAAATAATTTGCACAGCTTCAACAGAGGCTACTTACTTACATCTGTGGGAAAGAGAATGGGGGTAGAATTCTGGGAATTTTAAAAATATCTGTAATATTTTATTTCTCTAAGGAATAAGTGAAGCAATTACAATAAAGTGTCACATTTTAAACATTAGGCTAGAGATTACCACTTGGAATTCTAACAGTACTGTCCTCCTTCAACCCAGTGCTGACACTGCCAAGCTGACTCACTTCTTCTGAAGCTTCATCTATTAATTCTGCATTGACCACAAAGCTGCATGTTTAGTATTGCCTTTGAAAATAACTAGATAGAATTTCAAGAAGGAAAAAAAAAATGGCAAAACTGGAAGCTAAATGTTAGCTATGACTGTTTCTGAACTCCAGGATCAGAGAAAAAAATAAAAGCAAGAATCTTCATGCAGGATGTCCTAATGGGTAGACTGTAGTATCTCATCTTGTCTCTCAAAATTGAAATTCCTTCTATGAGCATTTTCATGCCTGCTCACCCCCTTAAGGAGAACCTAAACTTCTTCCCATAGAAAACAGTTTCACCCTGAGATTTTCCCCTAATCCTCTCTCCACCATCACTCCTCCAGCCATACAATGTTAGTTACCATAATCCACAAGGGCAAGACAGGGTTGAAGTAGGGTAGTGCTTCAGGTCACAGGGAAAGTTTTGGCAGAATTGTCTCTGGTGAGAATTTCCACATTATGTTCAATATTCTTTGAGTTTACTCAAGCAGCATCCTAGGAAAGTATGTTCATTCATTCCTTCATTGAATTTCCAGGTTCTTAGGAAAAACTGTTGCGCAACACATATACTGTCATGTGCACACACAAATATACAAACCCGAGTGAGAACAATGATTTTTCTTGGTGATATTATAGTGAAAATTTGTGTTAAGGAAAATAAATATTTCTTGGAGAGATAATAGACTATACTCTGCCCAAAACGGAGATAGCATTTTACATTGTTATGCAGATAATTTTCATTGGCATTTTCTCTTTCTTCTTTCTCGTTCCATGCATTGAATTGCACTGGGCAAAGCCAGGCAGAGACACAACCAAAAAAGAGAATTTTAGACCAATATCCTTGATGAACATTGATGCAAAAATCCTCAATAAAATACTGGCAAACCGAATCCAGCAGCACATCAAAAAGCTTATACACCATGATCAAGTGGGCTTCATCCCTGGGATGCAAGGCTGGTTCAACATA